>NW_026606734.1:0-17500 GCF_029890125.1 Rhinichthys klamathensis goyatoka
GGTGCAGTTTGACTCGAGGGAGAGATATCGGCTCCAGCTGCTCCCGTAGATCCAGATCCTCACAGCGGGAGCCGGGGTCGGGGTCGTGGACGGGGTCGGGGTCGCTCTGGCGCGCGGGGCGGATGGCCAGGCCCGGGACGGGCGTCACGAAGCCCGATGTTCAGGGGGGAGTGAGCAGATGATGAGCGAGATGTCGTTCAGCGGGAGAGACAGCATCCCGAACGAGGGAGCGCCGGGAAGCAGGAACGCCAGGGTGAGACGGGCCGTCCGCATCTCCAGCATCGTCGCGCAGGAGGTCAGTCCAGCCGAACACCTTAATCTAGACAAAACTGCAGCTCAGGGCTCGTGCAGGGGCTTAAGGTGCGGGAACACTCATCAAACACACACATTTATGCAAAGGAAAAGCGCTTGAATTATTGAAAGACAATAAATGTGAAGTTAGTGTTTAATTGGATTGATGAAACAATCTTTTCACGCAAAAGCTCAGCTGATATAGAGGCATGTGTGATATTGCTCATAATATCCAAGTATATGATACAGCTTTTATTCTTCAAGTCAATCATATATTCATGGGGGGGAAATCATTTTGAATAAGGATTATATATTTGTCATGGTATCCTTTCAATGGTGAAAGTTACTAGTCATTGCATGTGCTGCACTTGACCATTAGTTTATTTTCATTTGTCTATTTAGCTTTTTTTAATATAATTTGAAAGATAATAAAGAAGTGAGACCTCTGATTGCAGTGCTTGAAAACTAGCTTAAAAATTTTTCCAGTATCCGTGCGAACCCTGAGTGAGAAACAGGGAAATAAATAAAAGTGTAAATCTTGAAAAGTTCATCAATTATGAAAAGGATTCAATTCAGCTGTAAAGACAATAGTGTAATTATTCAGTTCAGTAACAGTTTTTAGTATTATATTATATATCAAATTTATAATGATTATTCATATTATATATTTTTTAGGTATTATTATCATATATTAAATAATAATAATAATGGTTGTTGTTATTATCTTATTTATTCACTTCAAATTGGACCTGAGGAAAATAACATTTTACTAAATAATTCAATAATCACTTCAACTGATTCATAAATGCTGGTATTTGTTTAACAGAACTGATTGATGAGACTCATCCGTTGGGTGTCAGACTACACCGATCCTGTAATATGTTTCATTGTGAGCATTTTAGTGTTAGTGAATAGTAGTTTAGTACTGTGGTAATGTAGCCTGACGTCGTCACATTTACACATCGCCGGGTATTTAGAGAAACGAATATTTCCCCCCCTCCATTTTCAATAATGACATTGTGCACACAACACTTTTTTTTTAAAAAAAGTTGTCATTAACATCAACCCGCATAAATCCGCCGTCGAGCGCCATCATAACTCTGGGCGCTCACATGACGTTAAGCATGTTCTGGCGCATAATGTGACGTTTGAGAACCTAAAACCCCGTTTCTCCCAGTCGACACGGCAACACATAACCGGCGTTATCAGAAATCTCCACTTTGGCCAGAGTTTTTAGAAATAACCGTTTTCTGTGATTAAAAACAGGGTTTTCGTGTAAATGAGAGGCCAAACCGCAGGGAAATATCTGCGTCTTCCCTTCGTGTAAACGGGGCATCAGATGCTAGTCAGAGTGTGAGTCTGATGCTGTGATTATGGGGCGTTTCAACCGAACCAGGAAAGAAAATCTGTTCCTCTTTTAAAATGAATGCCCTGTACCTCTTCTATAACAGACGCGATGATCTCAGTTCTCCAGCGGCGGCCATCTTTGTTGTAAACGAACTCAACCCAAGCGCTCTTTGGTGACGTGATGATGACGTTACTGTTGATCATCTGTCCATCATCGTATAAACCCCGCCCTGACAATGTGATTGGTCCGAACAGCTCTGGTTCAGGTATACTTGCTTCCCAACGGATCAAGTCCAGACCGAACTTCCCATCCTCAGGTGTTGTGGGCGGAGCTAAGCTCGGCTGGCGTCCAGGCTAGTGTTAATGTTCATTTGTAGCAAGACCAAAGTGTTGTTGTCGCAGCTCACATGCTGTTCTCGTCTGACACTGTCAGTGCAGTTGTACTGATGATATTACTAAATAATAATAGATGAGTTGAGGTTTAGAAGTATGTGAGTGCATTGTGTGGTTTATTCGTGTTTGGTAACGTGTTTAGGTTGAAATCCTCCAGTATGAGCCTCTATTAGATGGCTTTATTTCTCCCGAGAGGAGCGCCGGTGATGTTTCCTCACACCAGCTCCCAGCAAAACATCAGGAGATTCATTGAGCGGTTTACTACATTCATTTTCTAGCCAACATTGATGTATTACGTTCCTGCAGATGCTGTAATGTGTTTCTCTTCCTAATTCTGTTCTTCACCTCGCGTGTGGTTCTGGCCAAGCACTCGGTTTGGATCAAACACTGACCATAACTGGTCATATTGGGGGGAATGAGTGAATTATTGTGTTGAAAACAAATTGGCAGTCTTTCTTTCCTCATAGGAAATTACATTTAGTGTTTTTATCGAGGCGTTTGGCCTCGGCAACAGTGATTGACTGGAGAAGGTGAGAGAGAGACGGCCATCATCCATCACTTTTACAAACAATGCCCTTGAACACACCAATCAGAGACTGTGAACAAACACATCAACACGCTTTACCCACCGCCTCCTCTAGAACCAATCCAAACCCCTCAGGACTCGCTGACTTACAGAGACCACCAGCAGCACGAGAGAGAGAGACTGAGAGAGAGAGAGAGAGAGAGACTGAGAGAGAGAGAGACTGAGAGAGAGAGAGACTGAGAGAGAGAGAGACTGAGAGAGAGAGAGAGAGAGAGAGAGAGAGAGAGAGAGAGAGAGAGAGAGAGAGAGAGAGTTTTCAACACACTTTATTTATATCATTACAACATCAGCAAATCACTCAATCACATTATCCAAAAACAAAAAAGGAGGAACAAAAAACAAGACTTATTGTAACATCATAGCAAAAATCAACATTTCTTCTTCAACTGTACAAATAGCTCCATTAAAACACCATTTGTGCAAAAAACTTTCTAAGTCATTCATCAGTTTATAGAACTTGAAATCAAACATAACCCTTGCTTTTACCATATTTTTAAAGACAATAACCACATGTTGTCCTTCTCTACCCTCTATTTTGTTTCTCCTGGTTATTTAAACAGCAAGTTTGAGCAAGAGAGAGAGAGACAGAGCGAGAAACTTTGACTGAGAGAGAGAGAGAGAAAATGTTTATATATAATATATACACTCACCTAAAGGATTATTAGGAACACCTGTTCATTTTCTCATTAATGCAATTATCTAATCAACCAATCACATGGCAGTTGCTTCAATGCATTTAGGGGTGTGCTCCTGATCAAGACAATCTCCTGAACTCCAAACTGAATGTCAGAATGGGAAACAAAGCAATTTTGAGTGTGGCATGGTTGTTGGTGCCTGACGGGCCGGTCTGAGTATTTCACAATCTGCTCAGTTACTGGGATTTTCACGCACAACCATTTCTAGGGTTTACAAAGAATGGTTTGAAAATGGAAAAACATCCAGTATGCGGCAGTCCTGTGGGCGAAAATGCCTTGTTGATGCTAGAGGTCAGAGGAGAATGGGCCGACTGATTCAAGCTGATAGAAGGGCAACTTTGACTGAAATAACCACTCGTTACAACCGAGGTATGCAGCAAAGCATTTGTGAAGCCACAACACGCACAACCTTGAGGCGGATGGGCTACAACAGCAGAAGACCCCACCGGGTACCACTCATCTCCACTACAAATAGGAAAAAGAGGCTACAATTTGCAAGAGCTCACCAAAATTGGACAGTTGAAGACTGGAAAAATGTTGCCTGGTCTGATGAGTCTCGATTTCTGTTGAGACATTCAGATGTTAGAGTCAGAATTTGGCGTAAACAGAATGAGAACATGGAACCATCATGCCTTGTTACCACTGTGCAGGCTGGTGGTGGTGGTGTAATGGTGTGGGGGATGTTTTCTTGGCACACTTTAGGCCCCTTAGTGCCAATTGGGCATCGTTTAAATGCCACGGCCTACCTGAGCATTGTTTCTGACCATGTCCATCCCTTTATGGCCACCATGTACCCGTCCTCTGATGGCTACTTCCAGCAGGATAATGCACCATGTCACAAAACTCGAATCATTTCAAATTGGTTTCTTGAACATGACAATGAGTTCACTGTACTAAAATGGCCCCCACAGTCACCAGATCTCAACCCAATAGAGCATCTTTGGGATGTGGTGGAACGGGAGCTTCGTGCCCTGGATGTGCATCCCACAAATCTCCATCAACTGCAAGATGCTATCCTATCGATATGGGCCAACATTTCTAAAGAATGCTTTCAGCACCTTGTTGAATCAATGTCACGTAGAATTAAGGCAGTTCTGAAGGCGAAAGGGGGTCAAACACAGTATCAGTATGGTGTTCCTAATAATCCTTTAGGTGAGTGTATATTATATATTTTATTTGTATATTTTGTATATGCTTTGGCAACATTGTTTCAAAAACTGTCATGCTAATAAAGCCCCTTTGAATTGAATTGAATTAAGAAAGAGAGAGACTTTGACTGAGAGAGAGAGAGACTGAGAGAGAGACTTTGACTGAGAGAGAGAGACTTTGACTGAGAGAGAGAGACTTTGAGAGAGAGAGACTGAGACAGAGAGACTTTGACTGAGAGAGAGAGACTTTTAGAGAGAGAGACTGAGAGAGAGACTTTGACTGAGAGAGAGAGACTTTGAGAGAGAGAGACTGAGACAGAGAGACTTTGACCAGAGACTATTTATATAGAGACATGCCGATTCATCAATCCTTAAAGGGGGGGTGAAACACTCAGTTTCACTCAATCTTATGTTAATCTTGAGTACCTATAGAGTAGTATTGCATCCTTCATATCTCCAAAAAGTCTTTAGTTTTATTATATTTATAAAAGAAAGATAGGCTGTACCGAGTCTTTCCGGAAAAACCCGAGCGGGTGGAGGCGTGCCGTGTGGGCGGAGCTAAATAATCACGAGCGCGCGAAGCTTTTGCGTTGAGAGCGTCTGGAAGCTGTGAGTGACATCCGAAAATAAACCATGGCTAACAATCAGATTATTAATCCCATGCAGAACAAGGATCTAAACAATACTAAGGGCTCGTTCATACAGAACGCGTTTTTGCTCACAAAAACGTGAGATGGGCAGTGAAATGGGTGAAAAACATATAAGAACGACCTTATAAGGTCTTGAGCGTTTTTTTAAAAATAGAAATGATTTGAACTTGAGCGCAGTGTTTTTAGAACACCATGTCATGCGCGAGTTTTACAACATTTGTGTGTTGTAAACAGACAGACTCGTGGTTTATGAGGACATGATTTATTTTTACAATAAACAAACTGACACCTACAGTGGCCAGCTAAACAAATGTATTTAAACACACACACCATACATCGCATGCTCCATAGATACATTAACTGTATGTGATCATGTTGTTTACTTGCTGTGCTTACACGCCGATAGTTAACAACTCACTGACATTTGAAGCAGTTTTACTCACCGCCTGCGGTTCCAACGCACGACCGTGAACCTTTATCGTTGGGACTGCTCCATCTTTAAGTATTAGGCGATCTGCAAATCCGGCGTTGAACTGGGCGTTGTTTATAAAACCATTACCGTCGAAATGAAGGGAACAAACAAAAACACTTGCACAACTCCGCTGCTGCTCTGGAAAAACAAAATCCATCCACAGGTCCCTTAACGCTGGGTTCTTTGGAAATTTGTGCAGTGTTGTCTTGCCCTGGCAACCAAAAACACACTTTTTTGGTGCCATTTTTTTTACAGTTTTTCTCCATTGGTTTGGCTCATTTCTTGAAACAGAAATTACATTCTCAAAACTCTAAGATCATTTGGCAAAACAGTCTTACAGTTCATCACAACACCATGGTTCACCTGCAAAAGCTCATACCTTTCCCAAAACAGTTCACTCATGTGTCAAAACTAAATTTCTTTCTCATTTAAACAGTCAGTGCCCCCAAAATGCTTCGTCAAAATGTTTAGATGTTTTGTCACTATGCAGAGGACCATTGAAATATCCCCCATGTCCACCTTTCAGCCTTAGCCTAGTCCTTTATTGACAATGGTTACTATACTGTTTTTAGTCTAGCTAACAGAATGCAATTGTGTATAAAACTGAAAAAAAGAAATAGGATTTTAGGGTAAGAGTTTGACATCCAAGGTTTGACATCACACACTCATACTGCCAAGGAAATTGTAACCATTATCATTCACACACATAAAGTAACTTCCATACATCAGAGTAAAAAGAAAATGTATACAGCATAATATACTGTACTATAGACACACAAACAAAAAACAATGAAAATGATATGCAGCCAACAGTGCTGTAAATAAAGCTGGAGTTTCACAACTAACAGTTCTTCACTGGTCGCTGTCCTCACCCTCCCTCTCCTGGCCACCGTACTCTATCGTCCATGGTGTCTTCGTGCTCCTCGGCCTCTTCCCCCTATTCCACCACCACGCACCCGTACTCCTCCTCCTCTTCTTCTTCTTCTTCTTCTTGCTCCTCCTCCTCTTCCTCGAGCAGACAGTTGCCCTTGTTCATTTACTTGGCCAGGTGCCTCAATGTTCATAAACTGTACTGGTCCTGCATGGTCAAGCTCTTTACATACATGTTTGGCAGCATTCACAGTCATGGACAGCACCTGTCAGGTAACTAAACATACTGTTTGATTGGTCATCTGAGATGTGTGAAACTCCTTTGTTAGTCAAGTTAGTTTCACCTGACTGTCAATTGCTGCAATAAATTTAGCAAATGTTCCAAGGGATTCATATGGTATTCATGGTATTATGTTCTTGACTAATTTTGACAATTGAACAGACTATTGTGCATGTGATGACTTATACAATGAAATGACGCTGACACGTTTTGGAGTGAACAACCATTAGACTGAGAATCAACAATCAGTTTAGATCAACAAGATCTATTCACTTGGAAATTGTGCTAAATGTAGGCTACCTGTACTTAATCATTTGCAAAGATGTACTGAGACATTGAGACATGTACTTAGACATTTGCAATTTGATGAAATGAATGAGATATTCAATTCTGTTGTGAACAACTGCCAAGTGGTTTGGAGGTTTGTCCATGTTGTTTTGAGAATGTAATTTCTGTTTCAAGAAATGAGCCAAACCAATGGAGAAAAACTGTAATTGCAGCGCAGCCGACCGAGCCCAGCGCTCTGATGGGCATAGGCGTACTCTCGCACGCACTAGGCTACAGATGCGCGCGCGCCCTTCCGGGAGAAGTGCCCTTAAGACCCGTATAAGGAAATTCCGGCGACTCTGACGTCACACACGCCCGTATTCGAAAAAAACTTTCCGAAACTTGTGACAAACCGGAAGGAGTATTTTTGGAACAGAATTACTCCATCAAACTTACAACTTCATTTTTGAAACCTTGTCCATGTTTAGCATGGGAATCCAACTCTTTAACAATGTAAAAAACTCACTATGCATGAAACAGCATTTCACCCCCCCTTTAATACAACTATATAGGCAAAACCCGTAACGCCAAAGATGGCGTTTGTATGCACATGCCCCGCCCCTCCCGCTGGAAAGCCAATCGTCTGCTTTTAACAGTCAAGCCGGGAAACATGTAAGCCTATCGTCTGGTTCCACTGACGCATGCGCACAGCAGGTTTGCGACAGCGCAAAATACGTTACTGTTTGAAAAGGCGGCAGATTTGATATGCAGTGCATGTGTGAGTTGTGTAATATCAGACATCAGAAGTCTCCCGCAGATTGATAGCGGCTCCCTGATGCCCGCAAATTAGTTCAAATCTCCCGGGATCTAGAGCGAGCGAGCAAGAGCGCGCACATACTGTGAAATATACTTTAAACTGTGTAGCGCGCGCACGACCGAGGGAGAGAACCCTTGCACATGCGTAGTAAAAGTATAACCTGTGGGGAAAAAGGCGTTTTAAACCTTATTTTGGGGCAAAGTCATCAAACTTTTTCAGCGATTTTTATCCTATTTTACTGCTGTTTCTATACATGCAGTTTTTATGTCCCGGTGACCAGTGAAACTGCAGTTCCGACTCTCTGCCCATTCATTTAGATAGGAGCCTGGTCTTGTTAGTCCGAAATAGCTGCCCGGAGGTGATGCCAAGATGGCGGCCGAGTGGCAAGACTTGCCTAAAAGGACTTTGCTTTGACTGAGAGAGAGTCAAACTCAAAGTTTATTTATAAAGCACTTTTTAAAAACAGCAAGTGTTTATCAAAGTGCTGTACAGTACACACACACACACACACACATCACACATCACTGATACAGTCACCAGCACAGAAGAAAGCAATAAAGCCCCTTTCACACAGCGCGTTGATCCCGGGAAATTGCCAGAGCTCCTTCTGTGTGAACGCAAACACGACCCGGGACCGATGCCGATGTGTTACTGTTGCCGAGTAACACACACACTAACACAGTCAGTCCCGAAACGCGCGCTGTGTGAACAAAAGCCGTAATCAATGCCGTGTCGTAATGATGACGCTGAAGCCGGGATCGTTCAGTGAAGCGATACGTAATGCTCTAGTTTATGAGCGAATCAGAGAGAAAGAGAAGTCGCAGCTCAAACTTGTCACGTGTCTTCACGGGATTATTACGGGTCGTGTGTGAACACACTCTCTGATTCTGGAAAATCACTGGCAGTGTGAATGAACCAAAATCAAACGAACCCGGGTCAAATCCCGGGTCACTTTATCCGTGTATTTTCCGGAATATCTGTGTGAAAGGGGCTTATGATACAATATGAAACATTACCTTTTTTCAGATACCAGATTTCTTTATCTTATCATATAATCCATTAGCAAAATTCACCTATAATAATACAATAAAATATATACAAATATAAACATTTATACTTCTTTAAACTTTTAAAAGAGAGAGCGAGAAAGAGAGAGATAGACTGCAAAACTAAAGATATTTACACCACCGTTCAAAAGTTCAGGGTTTAAATGTTTCTGAAAGAGTCTCTTCTGCTAACAGCTGCGTTTATTAGATCAAAAATACAGTAGAAATGTGAAATATTATTACAATTTAAAATAACCTTTTTCTATGTAAGCAATAAGGTACGAGAGGCTGTGCTGTATCGTGAATAAGTAACGGCTGGAGGGCGTTGTTAGGCACGACGCGAAGCGGAGTGCCTGCAACCCCTTCAGCCGTTACTTATTCACGATACAGCACTTGCCTCGAGTACCTTATTGCTTTTATAAAACGGTTGCCACACAATAAAAATATTAAAGCCGAAAAATATGTATCTATGCAACTTTCATGAAGTAAAATCACTAAAAGCCTGCCTTCCGCTGGAAAAAATAGTCCCGGAACGTGAACAGCAACAGAAGTTACATATATTATTTCGCCAATAGATGGCGGCAAAGACTGTCTTTATGAGTGAGTGAGTGAGTGAGTCTGTAGAGAAGGCTTTTGAAAGGACTCGAACTTGTGATCACGGAGAAGACAGACGCAACTGACAGATGACTAACGTTATGCACGGAAAACCCCATGACTGTTAAAAGGACAAAATATGCAGCGGACATTCAAACGCATTTTTTTATTATGAATATAGGACTGACCTGAAGGAAAATGCTACGTCTACTGTAAATGCAGGTACACTCGCTTACTCGATCTCTCACAATGCTCTGCTCTAGCTTTAAATGAACAATATCAATGAGATGAAACATCTGTTTAAGTTGCTAAGAGTGGTTGCTAGGGGTGTTGTGTAGTGATACATAGAACCGTTGGGTGAAGCGGTCATAGCCGTGTTTTATCGTGAATAAAGCACAGCTATTGACCAATCAGAATCAAGGATTGGAACTAACCGTTTTATAAGTGAATATACAGTAAAGTGTAATTTATTCCTGTGATCAAAGCTGAATTTTCAGCATCATTACTCCAGTCTTCAGTGTCACATGATCCTTCATAAATCACTCTAATATGAGGATCTGATGCTCAAGAAACAGTTATGATTATTATCAGTGTTGAAAACAGTTCATATTTTTATTGAAACTGTGATACATTTTATTCTTAAGGATTCTTTGATGAATAGAAAGCTCAAAAGAGCAGGCTACAAAACAAAAATCTTGTGAAATACAAATTATTAATGTTTTTACTGTCACTTTTGATCAATTTAATGCACAATACAAATGTATATGCTCTATACCTTACACACTGAATGAATATCTAAAATGAATATAATACTTGCATCCTACATAACTGTTTCAGTTTACATTAAAAAATTAGTTTTAACCCAATTTTGGGTCGAATATGGTCAAACCTAGCCTGACTTCGTCATACTCCTACTCTAGTCAGATGTGAGTCTGATACTGCTCCATAGGGCTTTGATTATGAGGCGTGTCTTAACCAAACCAGGAAGAAAAAAACTCTGCACTCAATTGGATAAACCTACAACCAATCAGAGCAACGCAGTAAGTGTTTTTTATGAGCGATGCAAATTGTCAACAGAACTCAACTACACGCACGTTGGAAGAGTAAAATAATGTGTTGCTTCTTTTACTTGGTCCTCCATGAGTGCGACCAAAGGAGAAACCACAACGACCACTGGGCTTTCATTGCGTCCCGTCTTCATAGCGACCATCGGAGCCAGCTGATAAATTACACTTTTGCCGAATCCCGTAGGAAGGACGGCAAACACATCTTTCCGATCAACAAATGCCTTGATTGCAGTTCTCTGTTCGTCTTTTAAAATGAATGCGCTGTCGATTTCTTTTACAACAGACGCGATAGCGGGATCTACATCTCAGTTCTCCAGCGGCAGTCATCTCTGAGGGAAACCAGTTCAACCCAAGCGCTCTTTGATAACGTGATGATGACGTAACTGCAGATCATCTGTCCATCATCGTATAAAGCCCGCCCTGGCAATTTGATTGGCCCGACGATTTCTGAACCGATCATAATTACTCCTCAAGGGATCAAGTCCAGACCGAACTTCCCGACCAAAAAATGTTGTGGGCGGGGTTCGGGCTGGCATCCAGGCTAGGTCAAACCCAGCCGTTGGGTTAAATTTTCAAATTACATTTTTAACCCAAAGTTTGAGCTTGTCCATATTTGACCCAAAATTGGGTTAAAACAACCCAGCATTTTTTTTTTTATGTAGTGCATACTTTTTTTCCATGTAAAAAACCCCTAGTTGTGTACAGATCAGTGTGTGGTTCAGTGTCTCTCCGGGTTCCTCTACAGATCAGTGTGTGGTTCAGTGTCTCTCCGGGTTCCTCTACAGATCAGTGTGTGGTTCAGTGTCTCTCTGGGTTCCTGTACAGATCAGTGTGTGGTTCAGTGTCTCTCTGGGTTCCTGTACAGATCAGTGTGTGGTTCAGTGTCTCTCTGGGTTCCTCTACAGATCAGTGTGTGGTTCAGTGTCTCTCTGGGTTCCTGTACAGATCAGTGTTTGGTTCAGTGTCTCTCCGGGTTCCTCTACAGATCAGTGTGTGGTTCAGTGTCTCTCCGGGTTCCTCTACAGATCAGTGTGTGGTTCAGTGTCTCTCTGGGTTCCTGTACAGATCAGTGTGTGGTTCAGTGTCTCTCTGGGTTCCTCTACAGATCAGTGTGTGGTTCAGTGTCTCTCTGGGTTCCTCTACAGATCAGTGTGTGGTTCAGTGTCTCTCCGGGTTCCTCTACAGATCAGTGTGTGGTTCAGTGCCTCTCTGGGTTCCTGTACAGATCAGTGTGTGGTTCAGTGTCTCTCCGGGTTCCTCTACAGATCAGTGTGTGGTTCAGTGTCTCTCTGGGTTCCTGTACAGATCAGTGTGTGGTTCAGTGTCTCTCCGGGTTCCTCTACAGATCAGTGTGTGGTTCAGTGTCTCTCCGGGTTGCTCTACAGATCAGTGTGTGGTTCAGTGTCTCTCCGGGTTGCTCTACAGATCAGTGTGTGGTTCAGTGTCTCTCCGGGTTCCTCTACAGATCAGTGTGTGGTTCAGTGTCTCTCTGGGTTCCTGTACAGATCAGTGTGTGGTTCAGTGTCTCTCCGGGTTCCTCTACAGATCAGTGTGTGGTTCAGTGTCTCTCCGGGTTCCTCTACAGATCAGTGTGTGGTTCAGTGTCTCTCCGGGTTCCTCTACAGATCAGTGTGTGGTTCAGTGTCTCTCCGGGTTGCTCTACAGATCAGTGTGTGGTTCAGTGTCTCTCTGGGTTCCTCTACAGATCAGTGTGTGGTTCAGTGTCTCTCCGGGTTCCTGTACAGATCAGTGTGTGGTTCAGTGTCTCTCTGGGTTCCTGTACAGATCAGTGTGTGGTTCAGTGTCTCTCTGGGTTCCTGTACAGATCAGTGTGTGGTTCAGTGTCTCTCTGGGTTCCTCTACAGATCAGTGTGTGGTTCAATGTCTCTCTGGGTTCCTGTACAGATCATTGTGTGGTTCAGTGTCTCTCCGGGTTCCTGTACAGATCAGTGTGTGGTTCAGTGTCTCTCCGGGTTCCTCTACAGATCAGTGTGTGGTTCAGTGTTTCTCTGGGTTCCTGTACAGATCAGTGTGTGGTTCAGTGTCTCTCTGGGTTCCTCTACAGATCAGTGTGTGGTTCAGTGTCTCTCCGGGTTCCTCTACAGATCAGTGTGTGGTTCAGTGTCTCTCTGGGTTCCTCTACAGATCAGTGTGTGGTTCAGTGTTTCTCTGGGTTCCTCTACAGATCAGTGTGTGGTTCAGTGTCTCTCTGGGTTCCTCTACAGATCAGTGTGTGGTTCAGTGTCTCTCCGGGTTCCTCTACAGATCAGTGTGTGGTTCAGTGTCTCTCCGGGTTCCTCTACAGATCAGTGTGTGGTTCAGTGTCTCTCCGGGTTGCTCTACAGATCAGTGTGTGGTTCAGTGTCTCTCCGGGTTCCTCTACAGATCAGTGTGTGGTTCAGTGTCTCTCTGGGTTCCTGTACAGATCAGTGTGTGGTTCAGTGTCTCTCCGGGTTCCTCTACAGATCAGTGTGTGGTTCAGTGTCTCTCCGGGTTCCTCTACAGATCAGTGTGTGGTTCAGTGTCTCTCCGGGTTCCTCTACAGATCAGTGTGTGGTTCAGTGTCTCTCCGGGTTCCTCTACAGATCAGTGTGTGGTTCAGTGTCTCTCCGGGTTGCTCTACAGATCAGTGTGTGGTTCAGTGTCTCTCTGGGTTCCTCTACAGATCAGTGTGTGGTTCAGTGTCTCTCCGGGTTCCTGTACAGATCAGTGTGTGGTTCAGTGTCTCTCTGGGTTCCTGTACAGATCAGTGTGAGGTTCAGTGTCTCTCTGGGTTCCTGTACAGATCAGTGTGTGGTTCAGTGTCTCTCTGGGTTCCTCTACAGATCAGTGTGTGGTTCAATGTCTCTCTGGGTTCCTGTACAGATCATTGTGTGGTTCAGTGTCTCTCCGGGTTCCTGTACAGATCAGTGTGTGGTTCAGTGTATCTCCGGGTTCCTCTACAGATCAGTGTGTGGTTCAGTGTTTCTCTGGGTTCCTGTACAGATCAGTGTGTGGTTCAGTGTCTCTCTGGGTTCCTCTACAGATCAGTGTGTGGTTCAGTGTCTCTCCGGGTTCCTCTACAGATCAGTGTGTGGTTCAGTGTCTCTCTGGGTTCCTCTACAGATCAGTGTGTGGTTCAGTGTCTCTCTGGGTTCCTCTACAGATCAGTGTGTGGTTCAGTGTCTCTCTGGGTTCCTCTACAGATCAGTGTGTGGTTCAGTGTCTCTCCGGGTTCCTCTACAGATCAGTGTGTGGTTCAGTGTCTCTCCGGGTTCCTCTACAGATCAGTGTGTGGTTCAGTGTCTCTCCGGGTTCCTCTACAGATCAGTGTGTGGTTCAGTGTCTCTCTGGGTTCCTCTACAGATCAGTTTGTGGTTCAGTGTCTCTCCGGGTTCCTGTACAGATCAGTGTGTGGTTCAGTGTCTCTCTGGGTTCCTCTACAGATCAGTGTGTGGTTCAGTGTCTCTCCGGGTTCCTGTACAGATCAGTGTGTGGTTCAGTGTCTCTCTGGGTTCCTCTACAGATCAGTGTGTGGTTCAGTGTCTCTCTGGGTTCCTCTACAGATCAGTGTGTGGTTCAGTGTCTCTCTGGGTTCCTCTACAGATCAGTGTGTGGTTCAGTGTCTTTCTGGGTTCCTGTACAGATCAGTGTGTGGTTCAGTGTCTCTCCGGGTTCCTCTACAGATCAGTGTGTGGTTCAGTGTCTCTCCGGGTTCCTGTACAGATCAGTGTGTGGTTCAGTGTCTCTCTGGGTTCCTGTACAGATCAGTGTGTGGTTCAGTGTCTCTCTGGGTTCCTCTACAGATCAGTGTGTGGTTCAGTGTCTCTCTGGGTTCCTGTACAGATCAGTGTGTGGTTCAGTGTCTCTCCGGGTTCCTGTACAGATCAGTGTGTGGTTCAGTGTCTCTCTGGGTTCCTGTACAGATCAGTGTGTGGTTCAGTGTCTCTCCGGGTTCCTCTACAGATCAGTGTGTGGTTCAGTGTCTCTCTGGGTTCCTGTACAGATCAGTGTGTGGTTCAGTGTCTCTCCGGGTTCCTCTACAGATCAGTGTGTGGTTCAGTGTCTCTCTGGGTTCCTCTACAGATCAGTGTGTGGTTCAGTGTCTCTCTGGGTTCCTCTACAGATCAGTGTGTGGTTCAGTGTCTCTCTGGGTTCCTCTACAGATCAGTGTGTGGTTCAGTGTCTCTCTGGGTTCCTCTACAGATCAGTGTGTGGTTCAGTGTCTCTCCGGGTTCCTCTACAGATCAGTGTGTGGTTCAGTGTCTCTCCGGGTTCCTCTACAGATTAGTGTGTGGTTCAGTGTCTCTCTGGGTTCCTGTACAGATCAGTGTGTGGTTCAGTGTCTCTCCGGGTTCCTGTACAGATCAGTGTGTGGTTCAGTGTTCTCTCTGGGTTCCTGTACAGATCAGTGTGTGGTTCAGTGTCTCTCTGGGTTCCTGTACAGATCAGTGTGTGGTTCAGTGTCTCTCTGGGTTCCTGTACAGATCAGTGTGTGGTTCAGTGTCTCTCCGGGGTTCCTGTACAGATCAGTGTGTGGTTCAGTTGTCTCTCTGGGTTCCCTGTACAGATCAGTGTGGGGTTCAGTGTCTCTCTGGGGTTCCTCGTACAGATCAGTGTGTGGTTCAGTGTCTCTCCGGGTTCCTCTACAGATCAGTGTGTGGTTCAGTGTCTCTCTGGGTTCCTCTACAGATCAGTGTGTGGTTCAGTGTCTCTCGGGTTTCTGTACAGATCAGTGTGTGGTTCAGTGTCTCTCTGGGTTCCTGTACAGATCAGTGTGTGGTTCAGTGTCTCTCTGGGTTCCTGCTACAGATCAGTGTGTGGTTCAGTGTCTCTCGGGGTTCCTGTACAGATCAGTGTGTGGTTCAGTGTCTCTCTGGGTTCCTGCTACAGATCAGTGTGTGGTTCAGTGTCTCTCTGGGTTCCTCTACAGATCAGTGTGTGGTTCAGTGTCTCTCGGGGTTCCTCTACAGATCAGTGTGTGGTTCAGTGTCTCTCCGGGTTCCTTCTACAGATCAGTGTGTGGTTCAGTGTCTCTCGGGTTCCTACATCGTGTGTGGTCAGTGTCTCTCTGTTCCTCTACAGATCAGTGTGTGGTTCAGTGTCTCTCTGGGTTCCTCGTACAGATCAGTGTGTGGTTCAGTGTCTCTCTGGGTTCCTCTACAGATCAGTGTGTGGTTCAGTGTCTCTCTGGGTTCCTCTACAGATCAGTGTGTGGTTCAGTGTCTCTCGGGTTCCTGTACAGATCAGTGTGTGGTTCAGTGTCTCTCCTGGGTTCCTCTACAGATCAGTGTGTGGTTCAGTGTCTCTCCTGGGTTCCTCTACAGATCAGTGTGTGGGTTCAGTGTCTCTCTGGGTTCCTGTACAGATCAGTGTGTGGTTCAGTGTCTCTCGGGTTCCTCTACAGATCAGTGTGTGGTTCAGTGTCTCTCTGGTTCCTGTACAGATCAGTGTGTGGTTCAGTGTCTCTCTGGGTTCCTCTACAGATCAGTGTGTGGTTCAGTGTCTCTCTGGGTTCCTGTACAGATTCAGTGTGTGGTTCAGTGTCTCTCCGGGTTCCTGTACAGATCAGTGTGTGGTTCAGTGTCTCTCTGGGTTCCTGTACAGATCAGTGTGTGGTTCAGTTGTCTCTCGGGTTTCTCTACAGATCAGTGTGTGGTTCAGTGTCTCTCCGGGTTCCTGTACAGATCAGTGTGTGGTTCAGTGTCTCTCTGGGTTCCTGTACAGATCAGTGTGTGGTTCAGTGTCTCTCCGGGTTCCTCTACAGATCAGTGTGTGGTTCAGTGTCTCTCCGGGTTCCTGTACAGATCAGTGTGTGGTTCAGTGTCTCTCTGGGTTCCTGTACAGATCAGTGTGTGGTTCAGTGTCTCTCCGGGTTCCTCTACAGATCAGTGTGTGGTTCAGTGTCTCTCGGGTTCCTGTACAGATCAGTGTGTGGTTCAGTGTCTCTCTGGGTTCCTGTACAGATCAGTGTGTGGTTCAGTGTCTCTCTGGGTTCCTGTACAGATCAGTGTGTGGTTCAGTGTCTCTCCTGGGTTCCTGTACAGATCAGTGTGTGGTTCAGTGTCTCTCTGGGTTTCTCTACAGATCAGTGTGTGGTTCAGTGTCTCTCTGGGTTCCTGTACAGATCAGTGTGTGGTTCAGTGTCTCTCCGGGTTCCTGTACAGATCAGTGTGTGGTTCAGTGTCTCTCTGGGTTCCTCTACAGATCAGTGTGTGGTTCATTGTCTCTCTGGGTTCCTCTACAGATCAGTGTGTGGTTCAGTGTCTCTCCGGGTTCCTCTACAGATCAGTGTGTGGTTCAGTGTCTCTCTGGGTTCCTGTACAGATCAGTGTGTGGTTCAGTGTCTCTCTGGGTTCCTCTACAGATCAGTGTGTGGTTCAGTGTCTCTCCGGGTTCCTCTACAGATCAGTGTGTGGTTCAGTGTCTCTCTGGGTTCCTCTACAGATCAGTGTGTGGTTCAGTGTCTCTCTGGGTTCCTCTACAGATCAGTGTGTGGTTCAGTGTCTCTCTGGGTTCCTCTACAGATCAGTGTGTGGTTCAGTGTCTCTCCGGGTTCCTCTACAGATCAGTGTGTGGTTCAGTGTCTCTCTGGGTTCCTGTACAGATCAGTGTGTGGTTCAGTGTCTCTCCGGGTTCCTGTACAGATCAGTGTGTGGTTCAGTGTCTCTCCGGGTTCCTGTACAGATCAGTGTGTGGTTCAGTGTCTCTCCGGGTTCCTCTACAGATCAGTGTGTGGTTCAGTGTCTCTCCGGGTTCCTGTACAGATCAGTGTGTGGTTCAGTGTCTCTCTGGGTTCCTGTACAGATCAGTGTGTGGTTCAGTGTCTCTCCGGGTTCCTCTACAGATCAGTGTGTGGTTCAGTGTCTCTCCGGGTTCCTGTACAGATCAGTGTGTGGTTCAGTGTCTCTCTGGGTTCCTGTACAGATCAGTGTGTGGTTCAGTGTCTCTCCGGGTTCCTCTACAGATCAGTGTGTGGTTCAGTGTCTCTCCGGGTT
>NW_026606734.1:30000-65000 GCF_029890125.1 Rhinichthys klamathensis goyatoka
TTAGATCAGCTTACACCACATGAACGTCCCTGTTTATGTCACTCAGCAGGATTATTCATTGGCTCTTTCTGCAGTTGCATAGTTTCACCAGTAGGTGGCGCCAGATGACTGTCCTTATGAGTGAGTCGTTTGAATCATTCGATGAACCAATTCATCCAACAGCTCTAATTCATTCACCAGTGAAACGACTGACTGTTTTAATGAGCGAGTCATTGAATCATTCACTCAACCGTTTAGTTTCAAAACCCATTTCAGAACAAAACAAATGACTAGATCTTTCTCAAATGCCTTTTTTTCTTCCATAGAATGCAAAATGAGCAAAAAAAAAGACATTTTGAAAAGAAAAAGCACTATAACAGTAGTTCATCCGACTCATTCTGTATTCTACGTCTCCTGAAGTCTCAATGTGAGAAACTGACCCATATTTATTCATTAAGCTAAAGCTTTGAAGGCTGAGATTGTCTTCATTCTGTTTTAATATATTGCTGTCTCTATAAATCCAGATGGACTTATGATCGGAGATGCTCTTGGTGCACTGATGCATTCAGATGAATATGACTATGATCTTCATCTTTAACTCATGCTCTGTTTGAGATCGTGCAAGAGGAATTAATGCAGAAGTCCATGTCAGATACTCTAGTCAGATCTATTTATAGTTCATAGAAAAAGAGATGACATCACGTCTGTAGCAGTGTTTTTTAATGCAAGAAAGTGCTCTGATAGTGTCATTTTGATGAGGAACTATTAGTAATCTTCTTATTTCTGCTGTAATATAGTTCCATTTTTAGAATTAGATGCAGTATATGTAATATAATATAATATAATAGGCCTATCTTCTTGTGTATCCATCACCTCAAAAAATGACTGTTTTATGTCACAGGTAGCCAATTTTTTCCCATGCGCTTTCATGTGTTGATGTTGTGGGTCCTCCTGAAATGTCTTTGATCATCTGGAGAAAATCCCACATCAGGATCATTAACACTGACGAGGGTCCGGTCAGATCCAGCACAGGTTCGAGTCCAGCTGGATGATGCCGTCCCGTATTTGCCCACTTAAATTGATTTTCCAGTGCACTTTTTTACCTTTATAAATGCCTTTAGAAAATAAATAATGTTTTTAAAAAAAAATGTTCAATAGAGAAATAGGCAATGATGGTAAACATGAAGTGATACTTTTAAATATTAAACTTAAACCGCCAGTAGGTGGTTCATTCATTCATTCATTCATTCGTTCGTTCGTTCGTTCATTCATTCATTCATTCATTCGTCTGTTCATTCATTCATTGATTCATTCATTCGTTCAATCATTCATTCGTTCATTCATTCATTTGTTCGTTCATTCATTCGTTCATTCATTCATTCGTCCGTTCATTCGTTCATTCATTCATTCGTTCATTCATTCATTCATTTGATCATTGATTCGTTCATTCATTCGTTCATTCATTCATTCATTCATTCAGTACTGAGAAGAGTGGCTGTATTTATGAACGAGTCATTGAATCATTGACTCACACGATTCGTTCACTTTGGAACTATTATTTCATTGCAAAATAGAGCAAACAATACTGACAAAACTGTTTAAAATGCACATCACTTAATATGACCCTTTTTGTTGAACTGTTGTATATAAAAATCACATTTGCAATCTTGTGGATATTAAGGAAACATCGCATTCTTGCTCGTATAATAATGATCAACATTAAAAACAAGAACTCACACAGGGTGTGTTTTTGTCTGAAGAGAGTTTGAATCTTGAACCGATCTCAGTCTGTGTCTATATTTGCTCTTCATGCTAGTAAGTGCATGAATGTCTACTTTTACAACGGTGCGTTGTGGAGAACAGCAGTAATGTAGCACGGCTCGTCAGCGGTGTATCTGCACACAGGGTTCACTGCATAGATGAGGTAATCTGATAGTCAATGTTTAGCATTAATGATGTGCATCTTCTTGATCATGTGACGTCATCCCCCACATCTCTAAACAGACACATGGATGTCCATGTTACAACCCGTTTCAGTTCATGACATACCCACAGTTTTGTGCATGCATTTTTCCCTTTCATATTAAAGTCCAGCTCATGTGGCAGAGTTTTAACCCAATACTGTGTTTA
Source organism: Rhinichthys klamathensis goyatoka (assembly GCF_029890125.1). Classification (NCBI taxonomy): domain Eukaryota; kingdom Metazoa; phylum Chordata; class Actinopteri; order Cypriniformes; family Leuciscidae; genus Rhinichthys; species Rhinichthys klamathensis. Next base: position 32,110 of record NW_026606734.1, read on the forward strand.
TGTCATGAAACAGAATCCAGTATTTCCGAGAGCTGTGAAATGAAGCTTCGGCGCTTGTGTGTTTTAAAGACGTCTCGGGGATTCTTCTCTACGTCGTGCGTTATTAAAGTTTCTCATCAGCGGATGGAAAGCAGATTAGAGAAGCCGAAGCCCTGAAACGCTGAACTCTCGCTGTCCTGAACTTAAGCTTTCAAATCCTCATCCGACCCGAGCGAGAACTTCAGTCAGAAATCAACTGGGAATCAATAACATCTGGAGTTCCAGTATATCTTATACAAATGAAAACGAATTCAAACTATTAATAAAAACTATAATAGTACAGGTGAAACTCGAAAAATATCGTGCAAAAGTTCATTTATTTCAGTAATTCAACTCAAAAGGTGAAACTAATATATTATATAGACTCATTACATGCAAAGTGAGATATTTCAAGCCTTTATTTGTTATAGTTTTGATGATTATGGCTTACAGCTTATGAAAACCCCAAATTCAAAATTAGAATATTGTGTAAAGGTTTTCATAAGCTGTAAGCCATAATCATCAAAACTATAACAAATAAAGGCTTGAAATATCTCACTTTGCATGTAATGAGTCTATATAATATATTGCATAATATTCAGATGCTCTTTTATTATTTTTACATGAAAGTCATCTGTGATATAAAAGTAAAGGACTAATGGTGAAGAGTTTCTGATGACTTCAGTCTTAGTTTGATCTTTCCTCATTGTATTTACAGTATATTGTATTTATGACAATATGATTTTTCTGGGATATTTGAGTTTCGCTCGTGACTCTTGGCTCGAATCTTGGAGGATTGAATGATTTATCTGGCGATTAAACCCAGACGTGGCCAGAAACCGAGAGCTTGTTAAGTCGACAGATCCAAAGCTTCTGTCATTGTTTATAGTAGAGATTGAGGCTCTTCAATATTTGATTTAGTGTTTTACCAGAGGAGTTTCTCAGGCCGGCTCTGGCTCCTCAATCTCTCTAACAGACCATCATATATCTGTGGACTCGAGGTTTCTGAGGGGCTTCACTCAGGCGGGAACTCTCAAATTAAAATCATGAAAGCTGCAGTTAAGAATAATATTATTCATCTATCTATCTATCTATCTATCTATCTATCTATCTATCTATCTATCTATCTATCTATCTATCTATCTATCTATCTATCTATCTATCTATCTATCTATCTATCTATCTATCTATCTATCTCTCTGCAAAAAACATATGCTGGTTGCATTCTTTTTTTCTTCTTTTTTTGTAGTGAAAAAAAATAACGGACATGTCTAGGTGTCAGCGTTGAACGTTTTAGTGTCATTGTAATAGAATAAAGGGACATTTAAAAGAGCAGTTCAATCTAAGATGAGAATTAATATCAATATTCACTCACCAAACTCATATTTTCCATTTAAAAGTCACTTGTTTGTAATGCTTTTATGGTCTTTTGTCCTTTTTGTAGCTCGACAAGTGTGAGATTTTGGATAAAAAAAACTAATGTACAAAAGCACAAAGAGTTTGAGACAGTTTATTGCCACGATTGTCTCATATGATGAGGAATATGATGCTGTCTCTGTCCTGTTTAATCTGTGGCTCAGATGAAGGGAACGCTTGCTAACATGTAGTTGTGCTCTTCACCGAGACACGGCTCTTGTGTTCGATCGGCCTGTGACTCGTTTTAGTCTCGTCTGCACCTGTTCTTGTTAGTCGCTCATTAGTTAACCTCCATCTTCACCTGTGTCTAGTTAGTTCCCTCGTTTACCCTGTGTATACTGTATATTCTCCCCGTTCAGGGGTGTGTTTCCCGAAAGCATCGTTAGCCAACTATGGTCGCAAGTTCCTTCGTTATCAGCAGTTCAACGAGTCGGAGTTTCCCGAAACCATCGTTACAACGAACATTCGCACACAGCATCGCAGAGGTGTGTGTGTGTGTGTGAGCGACAGCATCGCAGAGGTGTGTGTGTGTGTGTTTGAGCGACAGATCTCGAGCTGTGGTTAGAAGCAGTTTCTAGATTGCATGACATGTGGACTCAATAAATCCTGATCTTGAGACAAATAAGCAAGCTGACATTCAGTGCAACCTGTGTCTTTAATTTAGAGTCCATACAAATGTCATTTACGTCTTTGAGTTTGTCAAGAGATTTAAAGCACCGTTTGTGAAGAGTGCGCGTGTGTGAACGAGCTCTAGTGTGTGTGAACGAGTCTATGATTGAATCTGGAAATAAAGCGAAATAACTGAGAAAAATGAGAAATATTCCATGTCTGTAATTTATAGCAAAACATCTAGAGTTAATTCGATCTCAAACAGATTCATTAAAAGTAGTGATTACTCAAACACGTGTGTGACGTCATAAACCAGCGTGGATGAACGACCACTTTGAGACAATATGGTTTCGGGAAACAGTCGAGACGAGCTAGATGATTTTCTCACCGATGCATCATACTGTGACAGTGAAGCGGCGAGTTACGGCGCTGTACGGGAAACACACCCCAGTTCAGTCCCTTGTCGGTTATTGTTTGTGTGTGCATGTCTTGTGGACACGATGTTACATTCTGTTAAACCCGCTTGTTTCATCAAAACTTATCTCCGTTGGAAGTGACGTTCATCCGTCTGTTTCGTCTGCCAAGCCGTGACACTCGGATGGAGAAAGAAATTAGATTTCTCTGCATATTTCATGTGTGAATTTGTCTGGAGCTGCTCTGCCAGGAATCTCTCAATGCGACGTTTCTCATCTGTTCTACGTTTGAGCTGGATCGAAGGAGCTGTATGTTGTTTGTTTAAAGAAAAAATATATATGCAAAGACATTGAAGGATATTTTCTATTTTTAGTACACTCTAAAAAATGCTGGGATAAAATAAAAACAAGCATTTCTGGGTTATTTTTACCCAGCTTGTTGGGTTTTATACATTAACCCATTTTCTGGGTTGTTTTTGACAGTGCTGGGTCAGTCAAATTGATATTGAAGGTTTTTCATTTTAAATAATAAAAATGCACTCTAAAATCGATTATATATGACAGGAACAGTTTGTATACAATATTCTTTATTCAATGGAAAGTCTGTCTTTCTATGGTCATAAAATCCTCAGAAACATTCAGTAAACGTTTAGGACGTGACAGGAGCAGCCAATGGGAATCTGTGGGAAGAAACGGGTATCAGTTGGCTGTTCCAGTTCATTAAATGACAATCTTATATATACGTTTTAAGAAGTCACATAAAAACAGCTTTACCTTGTGCCATCTCGTCTGTCAGACATGTACAGTAATTATTTGATAGGAAGACAATGTAACACAAACCTTAATTTCATTCAGGAAGTTTTCTCTCAGAACAGAACACAAAATGACCATTGAAAAATGTATCCAGTTTGACATTTGGGTTACATTGACCCAGTGCTGGGTAGGTATGTGTTGACCCAGCAGCTGAGTTACAGAAAACTACCCAGCACATGGGTAAAAATATACAAAATAACCCAATTAAATGACCCAGCAGGCTGAACCCAGCATTTGGGTTAAAAAAATAACCAAGCATTTTTCACAGTGACCCAACACAGGGGTAAAAAAATTATTTAAAATGACCCAGCAGGCTGAACCCAGCATTTGGGTTAAAAAAAATAACCCAGCATTTTTCAGTGTGACCCAGCACATGGGTAAAATAAAATAAAAAAAATAACCCAATTAAATGACCCAGCAGGCTGAACCCAGCATTTGGGTTAAAAAAAAAAACCCAGCATATTTTAAGAATGTAGATGAAGAGAAATTGACATCTCTAGTCCTAATTTGACTGAATTTACCTCTCTATTAGACATCACAGATGACTCTTAATTTGTAATTTGGGTTAATGTACGATCGATCGCCTGACATTTCTCTTCAAAAATCCATCGCATCCATCATGATTCTGTCCCTCAACAACATTTGTGTTAAATTGAACCCCTCTTGATTTTATAATCATAAACCTCTTTTTTTTTTAAGTGCAGCTCTTCATCTCCAGTGCATTTGGGAGTAAACAGGTTGTGTTTGGGGTTCTTCTAATGTGTTTTGACATCGTTTTGCTTCATGCTTCACTGGGGAGATTTGAAAAGCTTTTTTTAGTTGCAGGGGTTTCTAAAAATACGGCCTGAAGCCCTTGAGGAGGGTCTTGACGCGGGACGTGTCCGGCCATGAGCTCTAATAGGCAGGGGCGTAATTTGTTGGGGGGATGGGGGGGATATAACCCCCCCAATATTTAAATCTATGCATTACAACCCCCCTATTATTTATACCATGGCATGATCACAATATCAGGAGGCATACCCAAACTTCAACCCCCCCAATGTTCAAACCAAATCTACGCCCTTGCTAATAGGTGCTGAATGATGAGATCGGGCCTTCGAGGTCAAGAGACCAGATGATTTCTGCAGAAGAGCTCAGGCGTGATGCCAGCTGATGTCCTCAGACTCCAGGAGACATACAGCTTCATCTAAATGACCATCGTTTTACTTACCGTTTGTTAAATACTTCAGTAAAGCAACAGCAGTGTGATTAGCCTAGTGAGAAATAAATAAACTAAATATACTTATTTTATGCTTAGTATACTACAAATACATTTATGTACATCATTTTAAATACCCTGCAATTGACGGTTCACAAAGACCCGCCCCCTTTAGTTACTGTTGCTATGTCCGACAAGCCACGCCCCTCTCACACACACACACCATGTTCTCACGCAGTGAAACACACATCGCGGAGCAGAGAGGACACTGACAACACACTGAACGACAGGACACACCAGCTTACTTTTGATATGAAACAAATTTGGTCATTTTTTAACGAAATTTAAACAATACATACCGTTTTGTGGCTCTTTAATGTGTCTGACAGATCGCTCAGTTAAAGCTGCTCGTGAACCGATCATCTCTTCCTTCTAGTTCAGATCAATAAACATGAATGAACATCAGAAGGAATGTTGTTTTAACCGCGGAAAGACGTCAGTACACTTCGTTTTTCAAGTTCAAATCCTAAACGTTAATCTACTAACTCTCCTGACTGCTTTGTCGGACAAAAATGGCGGATTCGGCGGATGGCGGATTATGATTGGTCAGATCACCTGTCAATCAAACTCCCTGCGAAGGGTCAATTGTACTGTTGGTATACTAGTCAAGTCACATTTATTTATATAGCACTTTTTACAATACCAATTGTTTCAAAGCAGCATTACAGCTATAACGAAAATAATGCAACAAAGTTTATTTCTAGAAGAAATTAGCGTCACAGTCCAGCTTAAGTAAGTTCAGCGATGGTTCAGTTTTGTTGTAAAAAAGTATTAATTTAGTTCATTGGTAAATTTAAAGTCTGCTAAATTATAACAACTCGTTTTGTGCTTAATGTGTACTTTAGTTATCCGGAAATAGTGCTGAAGTTCAAATAAAGATGAACTTAAGTATATTACTTATGTATTAGTATATCCTTTAGGTACACTTTAAATATCTTGCATTTAAAGACTGATATTATGAAAATCATGAAATCATGCAGGGGAAAAACCAGTCAGTTGAGTTTGTGGCAAAACCTTTTACAGTGCTTGTATATTGTTGTCTTTCAATGCATATGATGATTCATACTCGGGAAGAACTGAAATTACATTCATTACAAGATTATTAGTTAAAACATTTCAAAATGCACCTGCAGACTATTTTTCCAGTCATGAAATTTGTCATTGAGGATTTCTAAAAAAAAAATACTGTGCAAAAGTCTCGTCTCGTTCTCATGAGATAAATGTCTCGTCGCACTCCTAGTGAATATAGATGTATCTATAGATAGATATACATATAAAATAACTGTATGTAAATTTGTAAATTGTATATATGCATCTCTGTAATAATATGTATATTATGTATATTTCAGAGTATGTTTTGTTGATGTTTTTGTTATCGTAAACCTAATAATTAAAAACGCAGTAGTAAACACTACTCATATGAAAACATGCTTCTCCAGAAAACATGAATTCCAGCACAGATGTTGTGTTTGTGCTCGTGGAAACTCTAGTGTTAGTCATGTGTGTGTGTGTGTGTGTGTGTGTGTGTGTGTGTGTTTGTGCTTGTGTAAACTCTAGTGTTAGTCATGTGTGTGTGTGTGTGTGTGTGTGTGTGTGTGTGGGTGTGTGTGTGTGTGTGTAAACTTTAGTGTTAGTCGTGTGTGTGTGTGTGTGTGTAAACTCTAGTGTTAGTCATGTGTGTGTGTGTGTGTGTGTGTGTGTGTGTGTGTGTGTGTGTGTGTGTGTGTGTGTGTGTGTGTGTGTGAACTTTAGTGTTAGTCGTGTGTGTGTGTGTGTGTGGAAACTTTAGTGTTAGTCGTGTGTGTGTGTGTGTGTGTGTTTGTGCTTGTGGAGACTCTAGTGTTAGTCGTGTGTGTGTGTGTGTGCTTGTGGAAACTCTAGTGTTAGTCATGTGTGTGTGTGTGTGTGTGTGTGTGTGTGTGTGTGTGTGTGTGTGTGTGTGTGTGGAAACTCTAGTGTTAGTCGTGTGTGTGTGTGTGTGTGTGTGTGGAAACTCTAGTGTTAGTCGTGTGTGTGTGTGTGTGTGTGTGTGTTTGTGCTTGTGGAAACTCTAGTGTTAGTCGTGTGTGTGTGTGTGCTTGTGGAAACTCAAGTGTTAGTCATGATGTCTTCAGCGAACAGCGTTTCTGCTCTTTTCAGAGTCGAGTGTCCGTCACCGCATCTGACGTGTGTTAGTGAAGACAGGCGGCTGCGGGACATTTCCCATGATGACTCACGCAGGAGTGTGTGTCGTGCTGTAAACGACTGTGTGTGAGAGCGGCACCTGCTCTCGCCCGCGGCCTGTGTGTGTGTGTGTGTGTGTGTGTGTGTGTGTGTGTGTGTGTGTGTGTGTGTGTGTGTGTGTGTGTGTGTGTGTGTGTGTGTGTGTGTGTGTGTGTGTGTGTGTGTGTGTGTGTGCAACACCTGCTGACCCCCAGAATGCCCTGCGTTTGACACCGACTGACACGAGGCTCTGATGCTCAGGCCTTCGGCAGACATGATCCTATCTCTAAAGATGTCTAATACTGAGACACGTGAAGCTGAAGATTAATGAGGAGTGTAAAGCTCGTGACGGTTCTAGCGGCTCCAGCTTTTTTGAGTCTGTATCTAAAGGTTCAGCTGGGCTTTTCCCATCTCACATCTCACATCTCCCAGCGCACAAACAAACCACTCGCTCCGTCCGTGTGGGTTTGTCTCAATCGTGGCTCAGCATCAGCAGACGAGATGAAATGTGACATGAACATGACAGAAATTACTGTATGCTCTTAGAGATCTGACATTGACTGATGAGAGAGGCTGTGATTTATGTTTTCTTTCTGGAATTTATCTTTGAATGCAAGTTTTTGTTTTAAAGTCCTCCTGTAGGCAATTAATAATAATAATAATAATTCATCACATTTATATAGCGCTTTTCTGGACACTCAAAGCGCTTCACATAGAAGGGGGGAATCTCCTCAACCACCACCAATGTGCAGCATCCACCTGGATGATGCGACGGCAGCCATATTGCGCCAGAACGCCCACCACACACCAGCTTACTGGTGGAGAGGAGACAGAGTGATGAAGCCAATTGGTATATATATATGGGGATGATTAGGAGGCCATGAAGGACAGAGGCCACTGAGCAAATTTGGCCAGGATGCCGGGGTTACACCCCTACTCTTTCGAAAGACATCCTAGGATTTTTTGTGACCACAGAGAGTCAGGACCTCGGTTTAACGTCTCATCCGAAGGACGGTGCTCAATTTACAGTATAGTGTCCCCGTCACTACACTGGGGCGTTATGACCCACACAGACCACAGGGTGAGCGCCCCCTGCTGGCCTCACTAACACCTCTTCCAGCAGCAACCTGGTTTTCTCAGAAGGTCTCCCATCCAGGTACTAACCAGGCTCAGCCCTGCTTAGCTTCAGTGGGCAACCAGTCTTGGGCTACAGGGTGATATGGCTGCTGGCTGCTGGCAATTATTGTATCCCTTAAAACTCCTCTTTCATCACCAAACGGACATATTTCAATGTTTTTTTCCTGTAACTCGACACCCTTGCCTCATTTAGTATGCGTGGTTCTATGAATATGCAGATGAGCCCCGCCTCCACTCACTCACTCAGCTCAGAGATCCACTGGTTGACGATCACACGTTGATCTGATTGGTTACAAGGTCGTTTGTGACGTCAGAAACACCAGCGATTTCAAACCGTGTTTTTGAGACTGTCTTTGGTTCACTGCAGTTTTAAGTCAAGTCAAGTCAAGTCACCTTTATTTATATAGCGCTTTTTACAATACAGATTGTATCAAAGCGCTTCACAGTGATAACATGAAAACAATATAACAAAAACAATATAACAATATAACAAAGTTTGTTTCTAAAAGAAATTGCGTCAACGTCCACCTTAAGTAAGGCAGATCAATAATATTATTGAATATTAAATGTTAAATGTCCCCAACTAAGCAAGCCAAAAGCCAAGGCAACAGTGGCAAGGAACCAAAACTCCATCAGGTGACAGAATGGAGAAAAAAACCTTGGGAGAAACCAGACTCAGTCGGGGGGCCAGTTCTCCTCTGGCCAACGAAGGAACAGTGCATGATTCGGGCAGCATTACAAGTCAGATTGGATCGGAACATTTAGAGTATTTTTTGGAAGTCCAAGTATGCACGCCGGTCTTAAGACGAGTTGTTGAGGATCAGTGGCGTCCACCATAGAGAGTCCATATCGCCCGTGTTAAGTCGTCACTTCATAGGCTTTGTGATTGGAGCATCTGAAGTCTCCGTGAGAGGCTGGATACAAACTGGAGCTGACGAACGCCATTTTCTCGGGACTCGCGTCCCGAGATAACAGCAGAAAAGCAAAGGGAAAATAATTAGCGTAGCTGCTGTTCATAATGATGATTTCCATAACACAGGCGTAAAAGACAAAACATGAATACAGTGACTCTTGCGTCCCAAAATCACCCCCCTCCGTCCCCCACTCAACTCAGCCCAGCTTACTGACCTCTACGTCCCTCCTGCTGCTGAGACCTAACCACAATCTCACAATCTCTCCGCAACCCAACCATACGCGCCAACCCGTTGACTAAGGCTGTCGAGCCCCACTGGTGCGTGAATAGGCAGTTTCAGTGGACAACGGTTCCGTATGGCATACTACCTACCGCAACACAATATCTGCCCAACCACCCGTCATTCACGCAATATACACAGGAACGTAATGACTGCAAATACTATGCAACCTATACAGATAACCTACAGTCTCTTCAAGTTTTATAGTATTAAATGCATTTGACCTGATTCAGCAGTATAATAAAAGGTAAGCATTATGTAAATGCTTGGCTAAAAAGATGCGTCTTTAATCTAGTTTTAAACTGGGACAGCGAGTCAGAGCCTCGAACAATATCAGGAAGGCTATTCCAGAGTTTAGGAGCTAAATGTGAGAACGCCCTCCCTCCTTTAGTGGACTTAGATATCCTAGGAATGACTAGAAGCCTCGAATTTAGTGATCTTAAAGAACGCGATGGATTGTAGGGCGATAGAAGGTCCATTAAATACACAGGAGCTAGACCATTTAGGGCTTTATAGGTCAGTAATAGTACTTTGTAATTGATACGGAACTTGATAGGTAACCAGTGTAGAGATGATAAAATTGGTGTTATATGATCATATTTTCTTGACCTAGTAAGAACTCTAGCAGCTGCATTTTGCACTAACTGTAGCTTGTTTATTGAGGATGCAGGACAACCGGCTAATAAAGCATTACAGTAATCTAGTCTCGAGGTCATGAATGCATGAACTAACTTTTCTGCATCGGAAACAGATAGCATGTTACGTAATTTAGCAATGTTTCTAAGATGGAAAAAGGCCGTTCTTGTAACATATGAAATATGATTTTCGAAAGACAAGTTGTGGTCTAGTATAACTCCCAGGTCTTTTACCGTAGAGGATAAAGTAACAGGACATCCTTCTATATTAAAGTTGTATTGTAAGTGGTTTTGTGGATAGTTTTTTGGACCAACAAGTAATACCTCCGTTTTATCTGGATTTAGTAGCAGGAAATTATGCGTCATCCAGCATTTTATATCTTTAAGACACTCTGTCAATTTTGATGAGTTAGTGTTTTCATCTGGCCGTGATGAAATATATAATTGAGTGTCATCGGCATAACAGTGGAAATTAATTCCATGTTTTCTTATAATATTACCAAGTGGCAGCATATATATTGAGAATAGCAGAGGGCCTAACACCGATCCTTGCGGCACTCCATAGTCTACTGACGTTATCTTCGATTTTTCCCCATTTAAACAAACAAAATGGTAACGGTCTGATAAATACGATCTGAACCAGCTTAATGCCTGTCCCTGAACACCAGTGTAGTTTTGTAGTCGATCCAAGAGTATTTTATGATCGATAGTGTCAAACGCAGCACTAAGATCGAGTAGAACTAGTATTGAGATACAGCCTTGGTCAGAAGCTAAAAGTAAATCATTTGTAATTTTAACTAGCGCAGTTTCTGTGCTATGATGCGGTCTGAATCCTGACTGAAATTTTTCATATATCTCATTTTCTTGCATGAAAGAGCACAATTGAGCGGACACAGTCTTTTCTAGTATTTTAGACATAAATGGAAGATTTGAAATCGGTCTGTAATTTGCTAAGTTATTTGGATCTAATTGCGGTTTCTTAATGAGAGGTTTTATTACTGCCAGCTTGAATATTTTTGGAACATGACCTAAAGATAAAGACGAGTTAATAATATTAAGAAGAGGCTCTTCCACTACAGGTAACACTTCTTTCAGAAATTTAGTTGGTATTGGATCTAATAAACATGTTGTTGGTTTAGATGCAATGATAAGTTTATTTAGCTCTTCCTGTCCTATAGTTGTAAAGCGGTGTAGTTGTTCTTGAGGGGCGATAGTTGAGGCTGAATCATAAGACACCATAGAGGATTGTACATTTACAATTGTGTTTCGGATGCTTTCTATTTTCTCATTGAAGTAGTTCATAAAATCATTACAGCTATACTGTAACGGAATAATTTGCTCGGGTGATGTCTGTTTATTTGTTAGTCTAGCCACGGTGTTAAATAAAAACCTTGGATTATTTTGGTTATTTTCTATTAGTTTGCGGAGATGCTCAGCCCTGGCTGCTTTTAGAGCTTTTTTATAACGAGACATACTGTCTTTCCACGCGATTCTAAAGACCTCTAAATTAGTTTGTTTCCATTTACGCTCTAGGTTACGAGTTTCTCTCTTGATAGCATGCGTAGCACTGTTGTACCATGGTGCTTTAGTTTTCTCTCTAACCTTTTTTGATCTAATTGGTGCAACAATATCTAATGTACTAGAGAAAATGGTGCTCAAACTGCTAGTCATTTCCTCTAGTTCATCTGTTTGTTTGGGTTCACTGAGCAGCTGAGATAGATCAGGTAAGCTATTTGAGAATCTATCTATAGTGGTTGGAAGGATTGTTCTGCCTGGTCTATAACGTGGCGCAACATGACAAATTTCAGCAGTGCGTATTATACAAGTTACCATGTGATGATCGGTGAGATCGTCACTTTGCGGTATAATATCTATATCGGTTGGATTGGTTCCGTATGATATAATTAAATCTAGTGTATGATTTAGACGATGAGTGGGACCACTGACATTCTGCTTGACCCCAAAGGAGTTTAATAAATCTGTAAACGCAGTCCCTAACGCATCGTTTGTGTTATCTACGTGTATGTTAAAATCTCCAACAATTATTGCTTTATCGGCATTGACCAATAGATCTGAGAGAAAGTCTGCAAACTCTTTTAGGAAATCAGCATATGGTCCTGGAGGTCTATATACAGTAGCCAAGGCTAGAGATAATAGGGATTTATTTCTTACATCTAAGAGCGCAACGTTTAGCACCAGTACTTCAAACGAATTAAACCTGTGACCTGTTTTCTGAGTTACATTAAGAATATCTCTATAGATTGTTGCAACACCGCCGCCACGACCGATCAGACGGGGCTCATGCTTATAACAGTATCCTGGCGGGGTAGACTCATTTAGACCGAAATACTCGTTAAGGAGGAAATACTCAGCAATGCTGACGACTTATGAACTTACACATGGGTTAAGCGTATTAAAAACACCACATAGACATATAAAATACATTAAAAGCTTGATTTTTCACCACAGGGACACTTTAAATCATACTTATTGTAATTATTGTAAAAAATATATTGTTTGTGTTACTCTGCTATTGTTCATTTGGTTTTTTTTTTTTCTGTCAGCATAAATGAATGATCCTTCTAGTATATGCATCTCTCAGACAGCCGCTTTGTGTAACGAGCACATGAACGGCCTGGTCGTCTGTGTGCATTTAATCATATCGCAGTAAATCAGCAGATTTTTGTGTCGCACTGAAAACACAATTCAGGATGAGTCTGTCAGTGCGCCGAGCGTCTCAAAGACGGCCTGACAGCGAGAATACTTTTATAACAGTAGTTGCGTGACAGCGCTGTGTGTGGGGCTTGTTTGTTGTGCTATAATTATAATGTGTCAAATTGCTTAAACTTAAATGCATGACGTGAAAAATCACTTCATCGTGTAAATGTGTGAGAAACACTCAGCCGGTGAGTTTCTCCTAAAGCAGCTTTATATAAGACCATCATCAGAGGTCATGAGGTCAACTCCTCTCGTACACCAACACAGCACACTTGTGTCAAACCACCCTCCCTCGCTCGTGTTTTACATCACAATATTTCACTATATTACTGTTTTTGAAACATTCACATGGAAATGAATGTGTTTAGGGCTGTCGAGCGATTAAACCGTTTGATCTAAATTATGTGCCGATTAATTAATCTGATTAATCAGATTTGGCTGATAAATTACCCCTAAAAGATCATTTAAAGTCATCATTGTGTTAAATGAGAAAAGCATCAAATAGACATTACAAAAAGTAGCTTTAGAAAGAAATATTGCATTTGATTCAACATAGAATTTATTACACATAAAGTTTTAGGCTAAAAGGGACATGATTTTTGTTGTCTTTTTTTAGAAGCTGCATCTGGATTAGTATTTAGATATATTTACAATACAGACCAAAAGTTTTGTAAACAAAATTCTTTGAAATATTTTTTTTTTACTCGAAAGAAAGTCATACAGGTTTAATAAGACACGAGAGTCAGTAAATGATGACACAATTTTCTTTTTTTTCTTCTTTTTTTATTTATTTTTTTATTTGGCAAAACCTCACACATGATACAAAACCCAACGTGTAAAAGACATAAAACGTACAGTATACAATGATTATTTGATATTATAATATATATATAAAGAGTATGTATCACACTGTCAGGTTGCTGTAGGCTGCTGAAGACGAGGACACGGAATCTGCGATATAGGTATTTATTTACAAACTTAACTTCTATAAACATACAAGAACAAAGGAAAAGGAACTCCAGGACTTCAAAAAACACACAACCGTACATGGACGACGACCAACAAACACTGAGGGAAAACACAGGGCTTAAATGAACAGGGACTAATGGGATGATTAACAGAACACAGGTGAAGGGAATTACTAATCAGACATAGCGGGAAAACTAACAGGACTGAACCAAAAATCACAAAAGCAATGAAACAAGATCTCAAAACAGAACTAAACACATTGAAACCGTGACACACACATTCAACATGAAACAAATAAGAACAGTAATTGACAAGACAATAAAATAAAAAAAGAGATTTTTTTGGGATAGATTACCATGAGGGTAAAGAAGGAAGGCTATGTGTGTGTGTGTGTGTGTGTGTGTGTGTGTGTGTGTGTGTGTTCGTGTGTGTGTGCTAGAATGGACATTACCATGCGTGTAAGTTTGTAAACTTACACAAACTCACAATTTTCATTTTTGGCCAAAATACCCCCAAAATATGATTTTTTTTTAAATAATTTTTTTATGAAGTGAAACTTATGGCGGTAGATGTCTAAATGAGTGAGTCATTGATTCATTTGATTTGTTCAAACAGCTGATTCATTCAGGAATTAAGTAAATGACTCTCTTTATAAGTGAGTCATTGAATCATTGGTTCACCCGATTGATTCGTTCAAATCACAGATTCATTCAGAAGCGACACAGACGCACAACAGTTCTGCTCTGGCTTTATAGGTAATATTTTCGTTGGCACGATTGAGCAAAAACAGACAATATTGTGTCTAAAATTTAACACAATATTAACTTATTTATTGAACTGTTGTATAAAATCAATATCCCGTTTGCACTCGTGCTATTCGGGATAAAAACAGCACTCGTGTGATATTGCGTAACTATGGCAAATGATATAAATATCATACAAAACCTCATACAGGGGCATTTTTGCCCTGATATCTTGAATTTTATGCTAATTCTAAATTTATTCTATAGGCTTCATCACACAGTGAGTTCATGTTCAATAATAAACTGTATGAAATGTAAGGTGAACTGCGTAGGTCTGCGTTAAATCAATATTTCTAATAGGCTAATAAGTCTCCCTGTGGTGAGAATCCAGCTTTTAATGTTGTTTATGTGTCTATGTGATGTTTAATACCCTTTAAGACACACCGGGCCCTATCTTGCACTCGGCGCAAATGACTTTGTACACTGACGCATGTATCATTCCTATTTTGCACCCACGCAAAGCGGGCTTTTCCCTCCACAGACGCACGCCGGTTAACTAAGAAATACACTTGCGCTCCCCGGGGCGGTTCAGCGCAAAGAGGAGGCGTGTTCCGGCGCAAACTTTCCCTCATGCTATTTTGCTGTTCTATGTAACAATTGCGCCACTGACCAGAAAAAAATAGTCTAAAGTCAGTGGTGCGTTGCGCGTTGTTCATTATGCTATTTTAAGGGCGCATGCTTGGCATAATCAATGTAGCGTGTGCACAACGCGCATACACTTTGATTCTCTCATCTAAGCAGCAGTTTTCATTTTTGCAAATCATACATTATTACGATAGATAGATAGATAGATAGATAGATAGATAGATAGATAGATAGATAGATAGATAGATAGATAGATAGATAGATAGATAGATAGATAGAAAGACAATTTATTATAAAAGCATGTAGCTTACACATTTACCCAAATTATCATACGCCTGTTTAACAGAAGTTAATTTGGGTGGGTTTCTCCATCCCCAACGTCACTTCTCTGTGTTTTACGGCCCTGACGAGAACGTTGCTCTCCTCGGCTATGAACCGCTCCTGCCGCGCGCCTGGCAAATCCGCCGTTATAATAGGAATCCGCTTTAGAACAAGCGCGCCTGCTCTTAAAGGGAATGTGAGATGACGCTCTGATTGGTTTATTTCACGTTACGCCCAAACCACACCTATGAATAATGAAGCTACTTCAGACCAACCCCTTTTAGATTTGCGCCAGGCGCAAGAGGCATTTATCCCGCCGGGAAAATAGCAACAGCGCCGGGATCCGCCCACAAAGTTACTTGCGCTTTACGCTTTGACACTTGCGTTTCAGATCGTTAAAATAGGGCCCAGTGTGTGTAAGTTCATAAGTCGACAGCATTGCTGAGTATTTCCTGCTTAAAACTGCAGTGAACCAAAGACAGTCTCAAAAACACGGTTTGAAATCGCTGGTGTTTCTGACGTCACAAACGACCTTGTAACCAATCAGATCAACGTGTGATCGTCAACCAGTGGATCTCTGAGCTGAGGGAGTGAGTAGAGGCGGGGCTCATTTGCATATTCATAGAACCGCGCATACTAAATGAGGCAAGGGTGTCGAGTTACATTCAAGATATTTTAAGGTATGAAAAACGTTTAAATATGTCATTTTGGTGATTAAAGATGAGTTTTAAGGAATACAATTATTGACTACAGGGGGACTTTAAAATCTGAGTGTATATGCATCTCTCAGACTGCCGTTCATATTCAAGCACAGCATTTATTGCATATTTTTGCTGATGTTCTTTGGTGTATTAATGCCACTCTAAATGAAACGTTTCCAAACAGAAGCATCTTTGAAACGTCCCGTTAAATCATCCGTTCTCTTCCAATCCAGGTTCTGTCTCTGGGCGCCGATGTTCTTCCGGAGTATAAACTCCAGGCTCCTCGGATCCACAAGTGGACGGTCCTGCACTACAGCCCGTTTAAAGCGGTGTGGGATTGGCTGATCCTGCTGTTGGTGATCTACACCGCCATCCTCACGCCGTACTCCGCAGCCTTCCTCCTGGACGAGGAGGAGGAGGTCTCCATGCAGAACTGTGGCTACTCCTGCAGTCCTCTCAACGTGGTGGACCTCATCGTGGACATCATGTTCATCATCGACATCATCATCAACTTCCGCACCACGTACGTCAACGCCAACGACGAGGTGGTCAGCCACCCGCTGCGCATCGCTGTGCATTACTTTAAAGGCTGGTTCCTCATCGACATGGTGGCCGCGATCCCCTTCGACCTGCTCATATACCGGACCGGGGAGGAGGTGAGTGCTGAGGTGAGGGGAATCATGGGACACTTTCTTCTCGCTCTTGTGCTTTTACTCTTGTGTACTCATTTCCAGGGTTTCCGCGGGGCATTAACAAGCGTTAAAGGGTTAGTTCACCCAAAAATGAAAATGATGTCATTAATGACTCTCCCTCGTGTCGCTCCAAGCCCGTCAGACCTCCGTTCATCTTCAGAACACAGTTTAAGATATTTTAGATTTAGTCCGAGAGCTTTCTGTCCCTCCATTGTAAATGTATGTACGGTTTACTGTCCTTGTCCAGAAAGGAAATAAAGACATCATCAAAGTAGTCCATGTGACATCAGTGGGTTAGTTAGTGTGTTGAAGCATCGAAAATACATTTTGGTCCAAAAATAACAAAAACTCCACCTTTATTCAGCATTGTATTGTCTTCCGGTTCTGTTGTGGATCTTGGAGCGACATGAGTGTGAGTCATTAATGACATCATTTTCATTTTTGGGTCAAATACTGAGTAGTATTTATTAACTACATGTACTTTCTATAGGGTTAGGGTTGTTGGATTAGGGTTTGGTTGAGGGTTAGTTGCATGTAATTATTCATAATTTACAGTTATTACTACTATGGTAAGTATATGTAACATATGTAACAAGGATATTGTAAAATAAAGTGTTATCAACACACATTTGTCTCTTCAGTGAACACCAATAACAAATAATCAATAAGTGGTAAAAAAAAACATAAATCTGTGTCAGCTTTTTGTTTTAATTTAATTGTCTTAATAGCATTAAAACATGCCTGGCCTTTGTTTCTAATGTTCCTTTAAATAAATAACATGTATGTGTGTGTGTGTGTATATATATATATATATATATATATATGAATCTGATGCATTGAATATAAAAATAATGAAAGGAAAGGATTACAAGACGTCAGGTGAAGATATCTGTGAAAAAAGTTTAAGTATTACAACGCATTTATAATAAAGATGTAGAAATGTGTTTTTTCTGTATCCTCTGGCTCCAGACGACCACCCTCATCACCCATAATGCAATAATATTTCACATTTTTACAGTATTTTTGATCACTGAGCAGAAGATTCTTCTTTCAAAAACATGAAAAACATGTTTCTAGTGTTCCTTTAAAACTCTACATCTTTATTAAGATGCTTAATTTATTAAAGCTAAAGTTGTAGAAATGCAAACGAGTGTTTTTTGTGTATCCTCTGGCTCCAGACGACCACCCTCATCACCCATAATGCAATAATATTTCACATTTTTACAGTATTTTTGATCACTGAGCAGAAGAGACTTCTTTAAAAAACATGAAAAACATGTTTCTAGTGTTCCTTTAAAACTCTACATCTTTATTAAGATGCTTAATTTATTAAAGCTAAAGTTGTAGAAATGCAAACGAGTGTTTTTTGTGTATCCTCTGGCTCCAGACGACCACCCTCATCACCCATAATGCAATAATATTTCACATTTTTACAGTATTTTTGATCACTGAGCAGAAGATTCTTCTTTCAAAAACATGAAAAACATGTTTCTAGTGTTCCTTTAAAACTCTACATCTTTTTTATGATGCTTAATTTATTAAAGTTAAATTTTTTTAATGAAAACGAGTGTTTTTTCTGTATCCTCTCTTCCAGATGATCACCCTCATCGCCCATAATGCAATAATATTTCACATTTTTACAGTATTTTTGATCACTGAGCAGAAGAGACTTCTTTCAAAAACATGTTTCTAGTGTTCCTTTAAAACTCTACATCTTTATTAAGATGCTTAATTTATTAAAGTTAAATTTTTAAATGAAAACGAGTGTTTTTTTTCTGTATCCTCTCTTCCAGACCGCCACCCTCGTCAGCCATAATGCAATAATATTTCAAATTTTTTTACAGTATTTTTGATCACTGAGCAGAAGAGACTTCTTTAAAAAACATGAAAAACATGTTTCTAGTGTTCCTTTAAAACTCTACATCTTTTTTATGATGCTTAATTTATTAAAGCTAAAATTTTCTAAATGCAAACGAGTGTTTTTCTGTATACTATCCTCTCTTCCAGACGACCACCCTCGTCGGCCATAATGCAATAATATTTCACATTTTTACAGTATTTTTTATCACTGAGCAGAAGAGACTTCTTTCAAAAACATGAAAAACATGTTTCTAGTGTTCCTTTAAAACTCTTCATCTTTATTATGATGCTTAATTTATTAAAGCTAAAGTTGTAGAAATGAAAACGAGTGTTTTTTGTGTGTCCTCTGGCTCCAGACGACCACCCTCATCGGCCTCCTGAAGACGGCGCGACTCCTACGGCTGGTGCGAGTGGCTCGTAAACTGGACCGCTACTCTGAGTACGGGGCGGCCGTGCTGTTCCTGCTCATGTGCACCTTCGCTCTGATCGCTCATTGGCTGGCCTGCATCTGGTACGCCATCGGGAACGTGGAGCAGAACCGCTCCATCGGCTGGCTTCACGCGCTCGGCGTTCATCTGGGCAAACAGCACAACATCAGCATCCCGAGGTCAGGGCCGAGCATCAAGGATAAATACGTGACCGCGTTATACTTCACCTTCAGCAGCTTGACCAGCGTGGGCTTCGGGAACGTGTCGCCGAACACCAACTCCGAGAAGATCTTCTCCATCTGCGTCATGCTCATAGGATGTGAGTTTCATTTAGTGATGCAGGATATATCGGCCGTCATATCGGTATCGGTATCGGCCGATATATGTTCAGTTTTAATGTTATCGTTATCAGCCCGATAAGAAAATACATTTTAAATTGTGACATTATTTTCATGGCAAATTATAAATTCCATATTTTATTTTTTTTGTTTTTTTGTGGTACATTACTGTTTTACATTACATAATTACATATAGGGATGCATGATATATCGGCCGTCATATCGGTATCGGTCTGATACATGTTCATTTTTAATGTTATCGTTATCGGCCCAATAAGAAAATTAGGCTGATATATTAAAGTTAATATATAATCTATTATTTCCTTCAGGTGAGACACTTCAAATGCGCACTGTTCAACATGATGGTTTTGAATTGCTTGAAATATGATTGAGGTCACTTCAAAATAAAAATACAGTTCAGTGCAAAATGTTCGGTCATATAACTACATAAAATTATAATGAGAATAATGGCTTTTAATTGTGAGACTTTTTTTTGTAATCAGGCTCTCAAAAATTATATATAAAAAATTGTATTTCAATTTATCTGCCAAAATATCGGTTATCGGCTTTCAAATATAAAAAAATATCGGTTATCGGTATCGGCCAAAATATTCTCCGGATCTCTGTTATGATCAGTGACAATAAACGTAGATATTGAGGACATGGTCATCATAATAGAGGTGTATTCAAGTCTTTGTGTGTATAAATTGCCATTTTAAATGTTTTGATTAACGTAATAGATCCTGAGAACACAAATCAAGCATAATAGACTCATTAAAGCAGGTCTAAGTTTTGACCTTCATCCTAAATATTCTCGCCGCTCTGATTAAACCTTCATTACAGATGTGCTTGTTTGTTCTGTAGGCTGTATCTCTAATAGAGCTCTTTTAGTGTGCACTATATGATCAAACCTCATCATGCTGATGAAACATCCTCCCTTTTTAATTTTCCGTTAACAAATCAACCTGATAGCTCATTTTTGAAGGTCTTGATCACAGCAATTAATGATAAATTGCCAATTTAATATCTCTGCCGCACATACATCAGACCACAGTGACCGTGAAGTAATTTCCGTTTTTATGGCCGGTTCCAGCACTTATCATCGGAGCTGCAGAATTACATTTTGTTAGAGGGCAAAAGGACAAAATCAACATGACTTCTTTGATCCGAGACAAGATTTTTCATTGAATTAATTAGCTTCTTCAAAGCTGAAGTCACCAGACTGTAGTGATCAGGCTCAATATTCACTGAACCACTACAAATGGACTCATTTGATCAATTATATTTATTTCTTCTGTGATTTTACTGTTTCTATTGGATTTGTTTCTTTCTTTAGTGTGTTAGAATAAATCTCAAGGAATCAGGTCCAGGTGTTATTCAACCCCATCATATTTTATTTTATTTTACTTATTAGATTTAATTTTACATCGTGACATTATTTCCATGACAAATTCTAATTTCCGTATTTTATGTCATTTTAATTCTTGGTATTTTTAAGTTTTTTTTTATTTCTCCTATTTTTAATGGTGGTTCTCATTGCAGCAATTTGATACTGTTTTGCATTACAACTAGGGATGCAAGATATATATCGGCCTATATATGGGCCACCATATCAGTATCGGCCGATATATGTTCATTTTTAATGTTATCGTTATCGGCCTGATAAGAAAATTTGGCCAATATATTTATTTACATATATAAATAATTTAATATACATTTAAAAAAATACAAATAAATGGAAAATACAGTTAATTGCAAAAATGTTCTTCATATATTGTAGGCTACATAAAATTATCATGAGAATAATGGCTTTTAATGGTTTTTATCGGCCGATATATCGGTTATCGGCTTTCAAATATAAAGAATTATCGGTTATCGTATCGGCCAAAATTTTCATATCAGTGCATTACACTGTTGCATTACAAATTATGTAATACAATGTTTTTACCTATTAAAATCAGCACAAAGTAAATAGAGTTCAAGCAATACCATTGAGATGTACAAATACTCCACAGAATAAATAATAAAACATTGTTAGTTTTATTTATTTATTTATTTATTGCATTTTATAGTAATGAGAATTGATATTTTATGTTAAAAATTAGCTTAATTATCATGAAAATAATGTCACAATGCACATAATCTTAGTAAAATGGATGTAAAGGTCAGATCTCCAGCGCACTATGATTCACAAAATCAGCAAAAACAGCAACAAAGAAGGAGCTAAATCTGTTTTCTTATTTCTTTCTTTTGTTGTAGTGGTGAAATATGACTCAGATGTGCTGTTTTGACAGGCTTTTTGAGATTACCATCATTCGATAATTCCTGAGAGTTAATTCAACAAAGAGAAGAGGAGGATATAGTGTATTCTGCGGCGTTTGAGCTTCAGTCGCTGCTTCTTTGTTGCTATTTTTGCTGCTTTTGTAGTGTGATTCACAGTGCTGCCCACCTGCAGTGAGTTCAGTCCGTGCTCACCGCGGTAACACAGCCGACAGGAGTGAGGATCGAGGTCAGGTGATGATGAACACACACAGAAATCTGTTAGGCTCGTTCTGAAGCACTTGAGATTTGTATACACTGAAAAATATATGGTGTTTTCAATCAGAAATTGCTTGTAAATTTAACGTCAAAAATCCGCGTCAGAAATTTTCGCGCGTTAAAAATAAATACGACCTCATGTTGTGTCAATCACGCCTCCGAAACATTCGTCCCTCATTAACAAATTCAGATCGGGTTCGATTTTCTGCGTTTTTCGCATCCGCATTTTTCGCAATTTTGACAATTCTGTAGCCTGGCTCCGCCCTCCTACGTACTTCCGCTCAATTTTCATTTTCCTTCAGTACTACCAGAGATTGTCTAATAAGAGGAGAACTCCCACTCTCAGTAAACTTCCGGCTCCTGAACTGGTTGCGGTTCCACTCCGGCTCCACATGGGGGCGCTCACAGGACGAGTGCAGAATGAATGGAGGTCTATGGAGATATACCCCTCAAAATACACTTTTCTCAGGATACAATTTTTTGTCTAGTAATTTGAATGTTGTATTCGAAACGAGAGGCAAAGAAATTACACATTGTTGGGTGTTAGATTCACTTATTTGCTTTAAAAAGGCTTTTAAAATGTCAATGACGTCATACACATCGTACGACCAGAGACCTGCTTTACGGCAATCCTTCAGTCACTTCGGTGCGTTCGCGCTCTGCACTTTCTGTTCTCTCGAGACAGCCGACACACGCGTGCTAGAAGAGTTTTTGTAAAACTAAAGTTCATTGAGAGGTCCCGCTTCGGATGCCATCAAGCGGTGTCTCTGGTCGTAATCAGTCCTTCCCTGACCAATCAGCGTTCATTAGCAGAATGCTGGCGTGTTATAGGCAACAACAACTCAACCTGTAAGAAATGGAAAGGACATAAGTACTCATTCATTCAACTTTCGACCTATAACCCATGTTGAACTTGCAAAACCTACAATCAAATCTGAGATTTCTCAACGGCAATCGGGTGAAAGAGACATTTAGCTGTCTGGCTCCATAGACTCCCATTCATTCTGCACTCGGGCGATTGCCCCCAGTGGAACTCTGGTGGAACTACAACCACAATTCGGTACAATCGGACTTAATAGGGAGTGGCCAGGCTCTCCGTAGACGGGCTTTGGTACTACGTCTGGGTTTGTGGTATATTCGTGAGCGAACAGAGGGAGTGGCTGAGAACGATGACGTTGATGTCGAGCGCTAGTTTGAGTCGTCATACGTCACGACCAAACGTTAGCGATGGGTCATGGCAGATCCAGAGTGGCTCTGGGCAGATCCAATAGTTTTAAACTTCAACAGAGTACCCGCCTACAAGGAAGTTAACGCTTGTCAATGGAGCGAGGCCAGACTCTCTGTACAAATGAGATGTACGAGAGTCTGGTAGGACCAGGCTAACCATTCAGAGCCACCGAATACGCAAAAACGCATAAGGAAATTTCGGACTCAGTGTGCAAGGACCTTTAATCACTAAGAAAAAGTGTAGGTGCTTCTTGTTTTAACCATGTGTTCCTGTTCCCGTTCAGCGCTCATGTACGCCAGTATCTTCGGGAACGTGTCGGCCATCATCCAGCGGCTGTACTCGGGAACGGCTCGGTATCACACACAGATGCTGCGGGTGCGAGAGTTCATCCGCTTCCATCAGATTCCCAACCCACTGCGCCAGAGACTGGAGGAGTACTTCCAACATGCCTGGTCCTACACCAACGGCATCGACATGAACGCCGTGAGTTTACCCGCTCCCTTACACTGACAGACCAACATGCACCACATTTAAAACAGGCCCTATTCAGTCTATTCACTCTTCAGTGTGTGATGTTTGAGCATGAACACGTTCTCCTCTATATGAGTGTCAGTGTTTCTGAACTCCTGAAACGCCTCCATTGTAGTCTTGAGTTTCTTCCGGGAACGAACACGTCACACGCAGAATAAAGGGGCGGGGCCTGGTTGAGTTAGTTAGTAGTGTGTTAAACTGGAGGTTATGGAAAGGGGCGGGGCATTCCCCAAACACACTCGAAGCGCTCGACCAATCACAACACACTGCTCCAGCCGACCAATCAGAGCACAGTGTGCTTTTCAGAAGGAGGGGCTTCATAGAGACAGGAAGTAAACAGAGCGTTACTGACAGACTGGGAAGAGAGGAGCCGCAACAATGGAGAATATGAGGAGAATAATCAACATTCAAGCAGGAAAACCTGTGGAAGCTTGTTTCCGCGGCAGAATAAAACATTTTTAAAAGATAATTGCGACTTTTTATCTCACAATTGCAAGTTTACATCTATCTATTCTGAAGTCAGAATTGCGTGTTATAAAGACACATTTGCGTGATATAAAGTCAGAATTGCAAGATATAAAGTCAGAATTACGTGATATAAACTTTATATCTCGTGCAATTATGACTTTATATCACGCAATTATGACTTTATAACTCGCAATTATGACTTTATATCTCGCAATTATGACTTTATATCTCGCAATTGTGACTTTATAACTCTTAATTGTGACTTAATATCTCGCAATTATGACTTTATATCTCGCAATTATGACTTTATATCTCGCAATTGTGACTTTATAACTCGTAATTGTGACTTTATATCTCGCAATTGTGACTTTATAACTCGTAATTGTGACTTTATATCTCGCAATTATGACTTTATATCACGCAATTATGACTTTATATCTCGCAATTATGACTTTATATCTCGCAATTATGACTATATCTCGCAATTATGACTTTATAACTCGCAATTATGACTTTATATCTCACAATTCTGACTTTATAACTCGCAATTATGACTTTATATCTCGCAATTATGACTTTATATCTCGCAATTATGACTTTATATCTCGCAATTATGACTTTATATCTCGCAATTGTGACTTTATAACTCGTAATTGTGACTTTATATCTCGCAATTATGACTTTATATCACGCAATTATGACTTTATATCTCGCAATTCTGACTTTATATCTCGCAATTATGACTTTATATCTCGCAATTGTGATGTTATATCTCGCAATTATGACTTTATATCTCGCAATTATGACTTTATATCTCGCAATTATGACTTTATATCTCGCAATTGTGACTTTATATCACGCAATTATGACTTTATATCACGCAATTATGACTTTATATCTCGCAATTCTGACTTTATAACTCGCAATTATGACTTTATATCTCACAATTATGACTTTATATCTCGCAATTATGACTTTATATCTCGCAATTATGACTTTATATCTCACAATTGTGACTTTATAACTCGTAATTGTGACTTTATATCTCGCAATTATGACTTTATATCACGCAATTATGACTTTATATCTCACAATTATGACTTTATATCTCGTAATTGTGACTTTATATCTCGCAATTATGACTTTATATCTCGCAATTATGACTATATCTCGCAATTATGACTTTATAACTCGCAATTCTGACTTTATATCTCGCAATTCTGACTTTATAACTCGTAATTGTGACTTTATAACTCGTAATTGTGACTTTATATCTCGCAATTATGACTTTATATCTCGCAATTATGACTTTATATCACGCAATTATGACTTTATAACTCGCAATTCTGACTTTATATCTCGCAATTCTGACTTTATAACTCGCAATTATGACTTTATATCTCACAATTATGACTTTATATCTCGCAATTATGACTTTATATCTCACAATTGTGACTTTATAACTCGTAATTGTGACTTTATATCTCGCAATTATGACTTTATATCACGCAATTATGACTTTATATCTCACAATTATGACTTTATATCTCGTAAATTGTGACTTTATATCTCGCAATTATGACTTTATATCTCGCAATTATGACTTTATATCTCGCAATTCTGACTTTATAACTCGCAATTCTGACTTTATATCTCGCAATTCTGACTTTATAACTCGCAATTATGACTTTATATCTCGCAATTATGACTTTATATCTCGCAATTATGACTTTATATCTCGCAATTGTGACTTTATAACTCGTAATTGTGACTTTATATCTCGCAATTATGACTTTATATCACGCAATTATGACTTTATATCTCGCAATTTTGACTTTATATCTCGCAATTATGACTTTTATATCTCGCAATTGTGATTTTATATCTCGCAATTATGACTTTATAACTCGCAATTCTGACTTTATATCTCGCAATTCTGACTTTATATCTCGCAATTCTGACTTTATATCTCGCAATTCGGACTTTATATCTCGCAATTATGACTTTATAACTCGCAATTATGACTTTATATCTCGCAATTGTGATTTTATATCTCGCAATTATGACTTTATATCTTGCAATTATGACTTTATAACTCGCAATTCTGACTTTATATCTCGCAATTATGACTTTATAACTCGCAATTCTGACTTTATATCTCGCAATTATGACTTTATAACTAGCAATTATGACTTTATATCTCGCAATTATGACTTTATATCTCGCAATTATGACTTTAAAACTCTCAATTATGAATTTATATCTCGCAATTGTGACTTTACAACTCGCAATTCTGACTTTATATCTCGCAATTCTGACTTTATAACTCGCAATTATGACTTTATATCTCGCAATTATGACTTTATAACTAGCGATTATGACTTTATAACTCGTAATTATGACTTTATATCTCTCGATTATGACTTTATATCTCGCAATTATGACTTTATATCTCGCAATTATGACTTTATAACTCGCAATTATGACTTTATATCTCGCAATTATGACTTTATATCTCGCAATTATGACTTTATAACTCGCAATTATGACTTTATATCTCGCAATTGTGACTTTATAACTCGCAATTATGACTTTATTTCTCGCAATTGTGACTTTATAACTCGTAATTGTGACTTTATATCTCGCAATTATGACTTTATCTCGCAATTATGACTTTATATCTCGTAATTGTGAGATAAGTCAGAATTGTGAGATAAAAAGGCGCAATTACCTTTTTTTTTTTTTTTATTCTGTGGCGGAAACAAGCTTCCATAAAAGCCTGTTCTAGTAGAGCACAAACACAACATCAATACTTTGAGAAAGGGCATAATAAAGTGTGAGTTGTGAGCTGGATTACATGAATATAGTACATTATCCATAATGAGTTAATTTAGCAGCTGTCCTCGCCAGCATGTCCTCTACTATTACCAGCCGAAAAACCCAGAGTTTAACGAGATTACGCACTCAAGTAAAGAAAACAAACGAGCGTCCACCTCGGCCTATGAGCTCTTCTCATTAAGAGCAGTGGAGCGTTCTGATTGGACAGTCAGAGTGGTGGTGATTGCTGTACTGCTGGGTAATATTTCCTTTTTTTAATTGATTTTGTTTCTTTACAAGCTACTAAAACTAAATCATTCAGCTCTGAGATGAATCGCAACATTAAAAACATTGATTTGAAGCCAAAAACATTCTTGAAAATCAACAAAAAGTAAGAATTTGTGTATATGAGACTGCAGATCCCATTAAGCTTTGAAAATGACATAATCAAGGTCAAGCTTGGGGTCTGTAATATTTTTTTTATTATAAATGCTGTTCTTTCTATTAAAGAATCCTGAAAAATAAATGATATCGCCATTTCCACAAAAATATTAACTGTTTTCAACACTGATAATAATCATACATGTTTTTTTGATCATTAGATCATCATATTAGAGTGATTTCTGAAGGATCATGTGACACTGAAGACTGGAGTAATGATGCTGAAAATAAATGACACTTTACTGTATATTCACATAGAAAACAGCTTTTTTAAATACTAATAATATTTCACAATATTACTGTTTTTATTGTGTTTTATTAAATGAATGCAGCCTTGATGAGCAGTTATACAGATATTTCAAATTGTAGACAAATCTATCTATCTGTCTGTCTGTCTGTCTGTCTGTCTGTCTGTCTGTCTGTCTGTCTGTCTGTCTATCTATCTGTCTGTCTGTTTTATTTTATTTATTTATTTTTTTGTTTATTTAACAGGGACAATACACTAAGCATTGTTACACATAGACAACCGATGCTGTGTACATAGAGCATATAGCATAAAGCTAGTTTGCGTCCCGCGTCCCTGGTTAGGCTTTTACATAAAATCAAAACATCCAAAAAACAAAACAAAAAAACAAACAAACAATCATCACAAGAAACAAAACAAATACAAATACACACATGTATACATGTGTGCACATGTTGTACCCAAACAAATCAACAATGACATATTGACATACCTAAACACATCAACTTCATAAAAATAACGTAACTAATCTAAAAAAAATAAAAATAACCTCAATGTTCACATCGCTGTATAGATTTCAGTAAGGGTGTCACGATTTCGATATTAAATCGAAATCGATCGAAATTAATTCAATGGTATCGAAATCGAAATAAAAAATGGTATCGTCGATACTGCCACGCCCCATGTCGCGTCCGTGATGGAAAGTTCGGATCGTTTTACAGACTCTATTGTTCAATCTCGTTCATCAAAATTAACTAAACTTTTTTTCTAGTCATTTCAGGGGCTTTAAATGTTATACTATTAACATGCAAATTCCCCGAACATTAAGAAGATGTACATCATGAATGCAGTGAAAAATAATTTACACTACATGGACACTACACTACAATAATTACTTTACCTTCCGAGTCTTTTGTTCATTTGTCGCGTGACAGAGGCAATGAACAGATCGTTTATGATGAATGACTCATTCATGATGAACGACTCATCACGGTGCGGAAAACAAAACACCTGTTGAAAGGCTGCGAGTCCTCTAACTGACACAACATGGCAACTGCAGATATCGAAGACCCATCAACGGAACTTGAACACCCTCCTGCTTCTCTGAAGTCGCCGGTGTGGAGGTATTTTGGATTTGCAGTGCGGTATGTTGACAACGTTCGCGTTGTCGACAAAAAAGCCACAGTTTGCAAGCTCTGCTATGTGCGTGTACCATATTCGTCCACTGGCAAACACGACTAACATGGCTGCGCATCTCCGCAGACAGCACAAAAATATAGATTTGTCGGTCAAACCAACAACTGTACAAACTACTCTCCCGTCTTCATTTGGAATTAAATTTCCAAGTAACTCAACTCGTGCAAATGCAATTACAAGCGCCTTAGGAGTATTCATCGCTGCAGATATGCGACCTTATTCGGTGGTGGAAAACTCCGGATTTAGGCATTTAATTAGCGTGCTAGAACCGCGCTACGAAATCCCAAGTAGAACGCATTTCACAACTACGGTGATACCCTCATTGTACAACAATGTAAAGGAGAAAGTTATTGAAGGTCTGAGAAGTGCACATTTAGTGGCCTTGTCTACAGATTGCTGGACCTCCAGAGCAACACAGAGCTTCATGACTGTCACAGCACATTATATTAATGAACATAAATGTCATCGTCTGAGAAGACTGCAGTTACAAAAGCAAAGTAACCTGCCATTTAGTTTCTCTTAAGTTTCCAATTGATTTAATAAAGTTATTGTTACATTTATGATGTTACTTGTTTTTGTTATATTTTAAATTTGGCAATGGTGTAGTGTACATTGTGAACAAATTTATATTGCATAATGCATAAACGTGTAGTCTAAAAATTGCATAGCAATCTGCGCTTTAATTTTTTTTTTTTTAAATCGAGAATCGAATCGAATCGTGACCTTGGAATCGAAAACTTAATCGAATCGAGGATTTGGAGAATCGTGACACCCCTAGATTTCAGCCATTGTTTCAGCTTTGTACAGAAAACCGTAAGTTCTGGTTGCAACTTTAGATTCACCGGCATGGTGTTCCATAGATGTCCACCTTTCACTGAAAAGGATGATTGACCCATTGCAGTTCTGCATCTCCGTACTCTACAATTCCCACTTACTACCCCTCTAGTCTTTACCCCATCACTGTCTGTCTGTCTATCTATCTATCTATCTATCTATCTATCTATCTATCTATCTATCTATCTATCTATCTATCTATCTATCTATCTATCTATCTATCTATCTATCTATGTCTCTGTCTGTCTGTCTGTCTATCTATCTATCTATCTATCTATCTATCTATCTATCTGTCTATCTGTCTATCTGTCTATCTATCTATCTGTCTATCTATCTATCTATCTATCTATCTATCTATCTATCTATCTATCTGTCTGTCTGTCTGTCTGTCTGTCTGTCTGTCTGTCTGTCTGTCTGTCTGTCTATCTATCTATCTATCTATCTATCTATCTATCTGTCTGTCTGTCTGTCTGTCTGTCTGTCTGTCTGTCTGTCTGTCTGTCTGTCTGTCTGTCTGTCTGTCTGTCTGTCTGTCTGTCTGTCTGTCTGTCTGTCTGTCTGTCTGTCTGTCTGTCTATCTATCTATCTATCTATCTATCTGTCTATCTGTCTGTCTGTCTATCTATCTATCTATCTATCTGTCTATCTGTCTGTCTATCTATCTATCTATCTATCTATCTATCTATCTATCTATCTATCTATCTGTCTATCTGTCTGTCTGTCTGTCTGTCTGTCTATCTATCATTTGTTGTTGATTTCTCATATTTTGGTCTAATTCTCACACAAACCAGTTGTTTGACAGTAGATTTGTACTGACATTCTTCTGGATGTTTTCCAGCTTGTAAGAGTTGTCTGCTGTGTGTGTTCAGGTGCTGAAGGGTTTCCCGGAGTGTCTACAGGCCGACATCTGCCTCCACCTGAACCGGACGCTCCTGCAGAACTGTAAAGCGTTCAAGGGCTCCAGTAAAGGGTGTCTGCGGGCGCTGGCCATGAAGTTTAAGACCACACACGCTCCTCCGGGAGACACACTGGTGCACGCCGGGGACGTCCTGACCGCGCTGTACTTCATCTCTCGCGGGTCCATCGAGATCTTACGTGGAGATGTGGTCGTGGCCATCTTAGGTGAAAATACAGCATTACACAGTAAAAATAACTTAAACAGACAATCAGCGTATACTGTACATTCCCCCTGTTTAGAAGTCAACATGATCTCAAAATGGACCATATGCTTAAGTCAAGTCTCCTTCATTTATACAGCGCTTTTAACAATATAGAGTTTCACAGCAGCTTTACAGTGATAACAGGAGATTACAGTAACAGAGAGTGTTTAGGCTTTACAGCAGCTCTAGAATAAAGTTATTGTCCAGATAAGGTTAGTTTTGATTGATTCACTTCCGTTGCAAAGATCATTAGTTATTAACTTAGCGGCCGCTAACACGACACCGCTCTAACAGAAAACCTTAACGCGCTCCGGCTGCTCATCCGCACATCAACAGTGTTTGGAGCTCGAGAACGCAAGCCTTGAAAATTTGTGAGAAAAAAAAGAAGGAGGAACTAGAGTATGTTTTCCATTTAAGCCATGCTAGATGTATATCCTGTTCGCTAGAGTTCTTACTAGATCAAGAAAATATGATCATATAACACCGATTCTATCATCACTTCATTGGTTACCTATAAAGTTCCGTATTAATTACAAGGTCTTGCTTTTGACCTATAAAGCTCTGAATGGTTTAGCTCCAGTCTATTTAACGGATCTTCTATCGCCCTACAATCCATCGCGCTCTTTAAGATCACTAAATTCGAGGCTTCTGGTCATTCCTAGGATATCCAGATCCACCAAAGGAGCATTTTCACATTTAGCTCCGAAGCTCTGGAATAGCCTTCCTGATATTGTTCGTTGCTCAGACTCGTTCTCCCAGTTTAAAACTAGACTAAAGACGCATCTATTTAGCCAGGCATTCATATAAAATTTTTAATCTTACAGTTAATGTAAATAAACGCCAGAGGAGAACTGGCCCCGACTGAGCCTGGGTTCTCCCAAGGTTTTTTTTTCTCCATTGGGTCATCTGATGGAGTTTTAGGACACCATCGGGTCACTTAATGGAGTTTTTCGGTTCCTTGCCACTGTTGCCTTTGGCTTGCTCATTTGGGGATATTCAAATTAAATGACCCATCATACCACTGATCAGCTCTACCAAACTTGGATGTCTTTTCCAGTAATAAACAAAGACTGTTAAGTTGTTTTGATTGACACTGTGAAGCAGCTTTGATACAATCTGTATTGTGAAAAGCGCTATATAAATATATTTGACTTGACTTGACTGTAAATGCGACACCGTTTCAACGATAGGTTCAGTTTGACAGATTCTGTTTGTCCTCTAGTGCCACCTACAGGACATCATCTGTAACACTGCATTTACACAGTTACAGTTTCTCTCAGTTACCTGCGTACATTTCTCAGATCAGAATTGAAATCCTCAAAACGACCTGTTCAATCTTCACATCATCAGTCACTCGTGCGTCAAAAAAGCAGTTTCTCATTTCTTTGAATAAGTTGCAAATGCTTTGGTACATCCATGCAAATGATTATGTACAAGTCTCTGCTGTTTCCTACATTATCAGTTGCTTATGTCATGTTGATCAAAATGTATTATAATGGGTCTCTGTTGAATAGTCCCAAACCACAACATTTAGGCATTCGTTCATAGCAGAAGTCTTTACATGCAAAATGGTTGAACAAGTTGTCATAATCAAGCATATTTCTATACATTTCCATTAGACTTTTTTTCTAAATCTGTCCCATTCACATTTTTTTTTCTTTGTGCGATGCAGTGCTGTCTTTCCTTTCTGTATCGCAATGACATGGTCTGACAACAAATTACAGTACAAACAGTAAAAGCGTAAATGTGAGTCTCTTGCAATCAAACTCCCACATACACTAAGGTGTGTAACCTACAATTTACAATAATTGTCATCAAAGCTTTATCCATAGTTTACATCAGAACATCTCCAGAGTACACTGTTATATTGACAACATGACTGAGCAGTTTAACTGTCGTATCCGTACACAACGACACAAGCACTTGTAATTCTGATGCACTGACATGTTCACTGACACAGATATTTACTTTTGAGAGATGAACTAAGGATTGTGAGCAAGAGACACTTTTGCAGGTGTTTTGCTATTTGTTCAAATTGTTTTGAGAAATGCACTTACTGTTTTATAAATGTCGAGAATGATTCGATAAATGTACCAAAGCGACTGAGAAAAACTGTAAATGCGACACCGTTTCAACGATAGGTTCAGTTTGACAGATTCTGTTTGTCCTCTAGTGCCACCTACAGGACATCATCTGTGACACTGCATTTACACAGTTACAGGAATAATTCATGCAAAAGTCGTTTACTCACCCTCATGACTTTCCTGTGTCACCTTTTCTTCTGTGGAAAACAGGAGCAGATGTTTAGCAGAATGTCACTGCTG
>NW_026606734.1:70000-72500 GCF_029890125.1 Rhinichthys klamathensis goyatoka
ATAGCGTAATGACATAGAAATAGCGTAATGATGTAGAAATAGCATAATGATGTAGAAATAGCGTAATGACGTAGAAATAGCGCAATGACGTAGAAATAGCGTAATGACGTAGAAATAGCGTAATGACGTAGAAATAGCGTAATGATGTAGAAATAGCATAATGATGTAGAAATAGCGTAATGACGTAGAAATAGCGTAATGACGTAGAAATAGCGCAATGACGTAGAAATAGCGTAATGATGTAGAAATAGCGTAATGATGTTGAAATAGCGTAATGACGTAGAAATAGCGTAATGATGTAGAAATAGCGTAATGACGTGTGACGCACTGAACAAACTATTGTTCTGTTGAATAAAGTGTCGTATAAATGAGTTTCCCGTCATTCTCAAATTCTCCGTTCACTGCGTGTGTGAAGTGGAGCAGGACTACGGCCACCAGTGCTTATTCTCATCCACAGACGACTGGTTTGGGCATTCGTTCAGCGTGATAAATATAAATGGTTCATACGCTCATTGCCTCCAAATTATGCCCAGAAATGGATAAATATTAAGTCTACTGTTTAAAACAAATAAAGAACCAATGTATTTGACAGTGTGCGCATGTCAAAACATCTATCCCGATTTGAAGCGTGTGACGTATAAATGCGCACATCAACCCGATCACATGTTCAGCGCTCCTGTGAACACTACGCTCAGATTCATCAGCCGGACTGAATTCAGTCAGATTGGAATAGAAGTTGTGCATGTAAACGTAGCCAATGTGTGTCTGTGTGTTTATAGACGAACATGATTCCCGGCTCTCCCAGCAGCGACGATTCGGATTGTGTCGGCTTCAACAAACTGCGGAGACGGAAACTTTCATTCCGACGGCGAACGGAAAAAGGTATTTCCCATAATTCATGTTCCCATTAGAGCGTCTCTGTATTAATTATTGTAGGTTTTATCATTCACACTTTTTACAAAAACTTAGTATAGTAGCACATACATTCACCTGGGGGAATACATATACAGGTGAAACTCGTGCAAAAGTTCATTTATTTCAGTAATTCAACTTAAAAGGTGAAACTAATATATTATATAGACTCATTAAATGTAAAGTGAGATATTTCAAGCCTTTATTTGTTATAATTGTGATGATTATGGCTTACAGCTTATGAAAACCCCAAATTCAAAATTAGAATATTGTGAAAGGTTTTCATAAGCTGTAAGCCATAATCATCAAAATTATAACAAATAAAGGCTTGAAATATCTCACTTTGCATGTAATGAGTCTATATAATATATTAATATTAGTATAACTTTTGCACGATATTCAAATTTTTCGAATTTCCCCAAAAGACCCAAATATTCAATCCAATATTTGTTATTTATTTTATTTTATTTATTTATTTTTATTAGTACTGTGTTATTATCTTAACATAATGCTACCATCAAACTCTATAGGAACAGATATACAGTCAAACCAAAAATTATTCAGACACCAGATATAATTTTTTATATTTTTTTACTCCTGGCTGCAGGACACTATAGTTCATTTATATAAGTGAGTCTGAATACATTTTGGTTTGACTGTATATATATATATACACAAAGCAATAAACCCAAGTTTATTTCTCCAGATGATGCAGATGTTGGAGAGATCAAGAAGAGTCAGAAACCCGTTCGGAGAGGCAGAAAACAAGCAGCCAGTAGCACGAGCGAACTGGACCCGGGATGGATGGAGCCTCGGGATTCTGTGTCCTCTCACTCCAGTGGGGACGAGGGGGAGGAGCCTGTGCCCACAAACCCCGCCCCTCCCGCATCACTCATGGATGTCACTGAGGGAGAGGCCGATCCGAAAACAGGAAACACATGTAACGCCCTATCAGGTGACAGAATGGGCAACTTATTTAAAATAATTAAAACAGACCAAATTATTGAAATAATAATAATATTAAAAAATATTATGAAATTGAATTGTATATAATATTACATATTATACATTATGATATATATATATATATATATGTATGTATTATATACATAATATTATAATGTAATATATAAAATCTTATTTTTAATATTCTAATATTAAAATAAACATGATAACATAATATTAAAATATAATGGTTTTATGATTTGTGTTTTCTAGATAGATAGAACGGTATATATAGATAGATCGAAAGAATGATAGATAGACATATAGATAAACAGTGCTGACAGTAATGTGTGTGTGTGTGTGTGTGTGTGTGTGTGTTTGTGTGTGTGTCAGGTGCTTTCTCAGGTGTGTCTAACATCTTCAGTTTCTGGGGTGAGAGTCGTGGGAGGCAGTATCAGGAGTTGCCCCGCTGTAACCGTCCGCATCCCAGCAGCCTCAGCGTCAGCCGGCAGCAGCGCAGCCTCATGGAGAGCCGACTCGAGCTGCTGCAGAAACAGCTCAACAGGTCTCAGCGCACAACTCACACCTCACAACTCATCAACTCACAACTCACAACTCACACTCAACTAAACCTTACAACTCA
>NW_026606734.1:80000-100000 GCF_029890125.1 Rhinichthys klamathensis goyatoka
GCGTCTCATTTCTGAGCGTACGTCTCATTTGTTTGTTTAATTATGGCACATAATTCGCTCCATAAAATCTTCCAACAGTCCTATAGGAAAAGTCCCGATTATCTTGCTCATAATTCATCTGATCAGATTTCCCTGTGGTGTGAAGTGTGTATTAAGAGTTTTTGAATCTGCCGCTCGACATGTTTGTTTGTATTCTTAAGTCACGTTTGACCTCGAGATATTTTGCGAGATTTCCCGTGTTCACACTCCAATTATTATATATTATTCTAAATCTTTATATTTGAAAGCCGATAACCGATATATCGGCCGATTAATCTAAATCCACATTTTTGTATAGATTTAGATTTATCGGCCGATATATCGGTTATCATGCTCTCAATTATTATATTTTATTCTAAATCTTTATATTTGAAAGCCGATAACCGATATATCGGCCGATTAATCTAAATCCACATTTTTGTATATATTTAGATTTATCGACCGATATATCGGTTATCATGCTCTCAATTATATATTATTCTAAATCTTTATATTTGAAAGCCGATAACCAATATATCGGCTGATAAATCTAAATCCACATTTTTATATAATTTTTGAGAGCCTGATTACAAAAACAAAACTCTCAGCATTAAAAGCCGTGTCCCAAGCACACAATTATAATGATGTTCTGATTATAATTTTATGTAGCCGATATGACAGACTTGCACTGAAGTGTTTCATATTTCGAGCAATTCAAAAACCATCATGTTGAACGGTGCGCATCTGAAGGAAATGATCCATTATTTATCGGCTTTAATATATCGGCCTAATTTCTTATCGGGCCGATAACGATAACATTAAAAATGATCATACATCTATCTACCAACATGGCGGCCGATATATCGTGCGTCCCTATCTAAAGCATAAGTCACCTAATATCATATTAACTTATTGTTTATTGAATCATTGTATAAAATCACATTTGCAAACGCGCGCTGATGTTCGTGAAAACAGCACTTTTGCCCGTGCGATATTGCTTATGAAAATTAAAAACAATAACTTTTTTTTTTTGCACCATATCTTGATTTTTGAAAGCATTTTTATTAATCATGGTGCGATTTGTCGACTTTTCGAGCGCAAGCGAACACAGCAAATGCCACTACTGATCTATCGTCATGTTTGTGGAAATCTGATCATATTTTAAACATCTTTAAGTGTTGGCCGGCCTTTATTCTGTCTCTCTTTAAGTCTATTTACAGGGATTTGAGGCCAAGCGCACTCATGCCACCATCTTCAGACACAGAGAGCGCAGAACAGGCCAAACACACACACACATCCACGTGAACTAGTGTGATTATTAAACAGGCTTTAGTTTGCAATCATGAAGGACATCCTGTGTATGTATATATTTTTTTAACCTTTTTGAGTTTTAATTTATTTTGCTAATTCGTTTACACTGGATTGCTATTTGTCTCCTCCCTGATTTTGCTGTACATACGGAAGTCTTTACTCCCGGCATCCCTATAGCCGACTCTATGCAGAAACGCATTTCCTTGGCATGCTTTGAAATGCAGAAAATAATAATAAAAAAGAAAAACTAGAGGAAAATACATACGTTTGACCTTTTTTCCTTTTCATTTTTAAAGAAACGTGTGAATAACTCTGTTAATAATGATGTAAGTATATCAATGATATATATATATAAAGGCAGATGTCATGTAATCTGCATGCTGCCCTGAGTCTTCAGTTGTAGAGGACGAGTGATCTTCTTCATCTGGACATGTGACTGAACTGATGTGACATCACTGACGGCCTGAGGAGATCCCACACACTTCAGAAAGTCCAGATTTTGTGCTAGCATTATAAACGGTTGACTTTATAAAATTTAGAAATATTTATTTCAATAAACTTCTTTGAAAACGGCTGAAATGACTACCTTTCTTTATTATAAATGTGTGTGTGTGTGTGTATACAGTACTGTTTATTTTCACCAATATGCATTTATTTGATAAAAAACACAGAAAAAATCAGTAATGTGAAATATTATTGCAATGTAAATCAGCTGTTTTCTATGTGAATATACAGTAAAGTGTAATTTATTCCTGTGATCATTTCAGCATCATTACTCCAGTCTTCAGTGTCACATGATCCTTCAGAAATCACTCTAATATGATGATTTATTATCAATGTGGAAACATTTTTTTATAACGTGATAATTTTTTTCAGGATTCTTTGAATGAATGAAAAGTAAAAAAAAAAAAAAGCATTTATAAGAAATACAATTTATTTGAAAGAAATTAATACTTTTATTCAGCAAGGATGTGTAAAATTGATACAAAGTGATAGTAAAGATTTATATTGTTAGAGAAGTTTCTATTTTGAATAAATTCTGTTTATAACTCTCTTTTTAACTGAATTCATTAATGAATCCTGGAAAAAGTATCACAGTTATATAAAATTATTAAGCAGCACATCTGTTTCCAACATTGATAATAAATCCTCATATTAGAGTGATTTCTGAAGGATCATGTGACACTGAAGACTGGAGTAATGATGCTTTGATCACAGGAATAAATTACACTTTACTATATATTCACATAGAAAACAGCTTTTTTACATACTAATAATATTTCACAATATTACTGTTTTTTCTGTATTTTTTGTTCAAATAAATGCAGCCTTGGTGAGCATAAGAGACTTCTTTCAAGAACATTAAAAATAGTAATTTTTCCAAACTATATATATATATATGAACATGAATCAGTTTTTTTTTATTAAGTGCATAAATTCTTTGCGATGTCTAGATTTACTCTTCTGAGTCATAATACATAAAGTGACTATGACACATTTAAATTTAGTCTGTGATGGATTTATGTATAATTTCTGCCCTTAATACCAATAAATCCTGCCTTATAATTGTCCAATGCTCTAATTTACTGTCAATCAATTCTAACTATACCAAACGAGTCCTGGGTTTAATCTGAGCACCAGATGGCGACATTCAACCATTAGAAGAGTTGAACATCTCCAGCAGTGATTTCAGTTGAATTCTACATACAGCGGCTCTTCTGTTGAATTATGCAAAATATTATTACAGAGTATGTGAGTACCAATAGAAATATGCCAGACTTAATAGTTTTTACATGAATTTTTTCACACAAATTACCTCGCAATTATAATTAGTATAATATATTACACATCTAAATAATTTTAATATCAATTATTTTAAAAGAATTTATCATGTATGACGTTATTTGAGAATTTAAATTTTCCATCAAAAAATAAAATGTCTGTGACGTAAATTACTGAAATATTTTTTTCTAAACATTTGATTTCATAAATATATATATTTTTAACCGTGGAGATTTATACTTACCTCAAACGAGTGAAATATTTGTATGTAATAATTTTCATTGGCCCGTATAAGGAGTCAAACTCACTGATTGCACGCGACGCGCGTCTATCAAAAGTGCGCCAGTTGGACAGACGCAGAGACGCTCTATCCGCGCCGTGATTGGAGGAAACCGCTGTCCGTCTGCTGATCCTAGCATGTGATTGGCTGAGAGCATCAGAGGGCGGTGTCCTGTGTGTGCGGTCAGTGAAGAGCGCAGGGCGGATCAGCTTGAGGCCGCGACACCAACACACGCGCGGAAAACTCTCGAAAATCAACGAAAGCGGTGAGAATAAACTTTATAAACTCTGATGATAACTGATCTTCATCATTATGTTGATAAGTAAAGAGAGTGACGCGCCAGTGTGCGCGCGCGCTGAGGGCGGTTTCCGCACGCGGGTCAGTGACTGTGTAGAAGTGAGTGAAGTGTCTGTGTGTGTCTCTCTCTGTCAAATGTCTGTAATGTTAAATGTCTCTGTATTTCTACATTGACACACACCCCTCCAAACTTGTTTAAGGGTGTTACAATCAAAGTTGATCTGACATTAAATCAGATTTGATTGATTTAGACGGTTCTACTGTTGAGTTGCTGATCTCAGATCAGTTCAAGGGTGAAACTTTTTAATGTTTTGATTCTGCGTGTGACCTGTGTTGTGTGTTTCTTGGTAAAGTTGTCCTTGACTGTGTGTGTGTGTGTGTGGGTGTGGGTGGCCTGTCAGTGTGACATCATCACTCATAGATTGATATATTTTGTCCAGGACAATTAATTATCCAATATTTCCTTGCTAAAAAATACTTGGAACAGAACATCTGAATTACACACTGGCAAGTTTTGAATACAATACATTTCTATGGTCATCACAGCAAAGGCTCTGTCCATTCTGCTTTCTGGCCATTCAGTTTATCTGTCATAATTCATCCGGTCTGTAAAGTTTGAGCCGAATCATATATATGATCCATCCTGATGGGGATTTAGATGTGACACACATCAGCGGATTACTGGAGACACACACAACCAGACGCATCTGACATATCATGTTGGTATGGCGTTCAGTTTGTGCCAAAAAAGTGTAGCCAGAACATTTGGCAAGGCCTACTGTAATTGCCTTTGATTTGTGTTTGCTTGTTTCATTTCTCTGTCATGTGTTTTATGCTTTATTAGTCACTGCTCTCAGTCAACGTTCTGCAATGCATTTGACAGATATCCAGGTGAACAAACAGAATGTTTTGTCCAGGCGTATTCAAATAAAGTCCGGTCGCTATATTTCCGGACAATTATTTTTTTTTGGAACAGTTATACATTTCCATCGGGGCAGCCGTAGTACTTCGTAAAAGAAAAATCCAAAATACTCATTAAAGATGAGAATCTTTCATCCTGACAGCCAAAACAAAGAATTTTTTACCCATATTTACAAAAAAAACCCCTGAAAATGAATATAAAAAGGTTAGAACAGATGTTTTATATGGCTATTTATTTTGTATTTTTATGTGTTTATAATATTATAATGCGCTTTACACACACCTAAAGCGCTTACAGAGTAAAAGATTCAAAATTGCGCAAATTGAAAATACGCCCAATGGAAACACGTCAATTTCGTGAAAAGTCCCATATATCAAAAAAAAAAAAAATGTTTTTACGCTCGCATGACGAGGTTTTTCAGGCACTTCGAAAAAGGAATATTTCGCAAAACTGCAATGGAAACAGATTTTACGCATTTTCAGGTCACCTGATGTAGATGACAAGACGGAGTTCCTTATTAAACTCATAAAAGAGTATTACGGGAATACTGGATTCTAAACAACAACGAAATGCCACGATTTATCAAGAGCTGGAAGCAGGAATGAGTGAGAAACTCCCAGAAACTCCTCATATGAGCCGCTCCCAGTATAAGGATCTTCCCTTGCCATTAATGTTGGATAACACACACACACACACACGTCTCCTTCCATTAACAGTAATGTCTAGTGCGGTGGCTCTGATATACATAAACCCACCGACATCCGTTGCCATGAAAAATTACATTTCAGTCGCATAACATCGGAATGTGACACAACATTGGAAATGACGCAATGAATCGTTTTTTATCGACATTTAGAAAATAGCGCAAATCTGTAATGGAAACACGGCTATAGAAGGCCTTGGGACTGAGGAAACATACTGGGGGAACTGGGTTTACCTCTTAAGAAAAGTATGGACCATTTTTATAATTTGCTCAATGTAATAAACTACTAAAAACAAACAACATCTATGATCAAAGCTCTCATCATCAATTTTTTTCTTCCAAATTATAACATTGTTTATTATGAAATGCTCATTAATAACGCTAAATGTATGAAAGAAAACGTCTGAAGGCGAAGTCACTTTAAACTGTTAACGATAAAATGGCACAATAAACATCAGTCAAACTCTAGTCGATATTGAGGTGATCCATGAGTCCTTTTGCATGGTTTATGAATTCATTATTTTAATGTGTTTGCTCTAATTCCATCTCACCTGTTCAGTTATCAGGTCAGCTAACCAAGCTCATCTAGTTTTGTTGGTTTATTGCTTCGGTGAAAGTCTCCTGACTTGACTCATGGGTAATTTTATCATCTACACACTGATGTGTTTTATAAATGGTGTTGTTCTCATAAAGTCCATGAGGAAGTGAAAGGAGAAGGGTTTATTTAATATCAGACACTGTTCTAGGGTGTGTGTGTCAGATTGTTTACAAGAAGCAATGGATCATATAGTTCAGTGATTTGATATGGGTGTCTTCTACTAGTGACGGTTTAAATAAGACGTTGTGTGTGTGTGTGTGTGTGTGTCAGGATCGCTGAGTCACAGAATCACCCCACTCTTCCTGACGGACACAGAGAGAGAGAGAGATGGCTGTTAGCGTGTGTGTAACCGGAGCCATTGATCTGCCGGCGTGTGCTTATGTAAACTGTAGGTCACTCTCATCTAGTGCCCCCTATATAGGCAGCATGGTTTCGGATAAATGCCTCTGCCAAATTAATGAACGTACGTGTCCTAATAGATGTTAAAGTTCGACTTTCTCATTTATAGCTGTATGTGGTTTCTCATAGCCTCATCTGCATCTCTTTGTTTCCATGGAAATATGGGTGGAGCTTAGAAGTGTCGTATGAATAATGTATAGTGAAGTGATAGAGGAGTGGTGTTTCCCTGCGACGAGAGAGATACGGCTCGACATCAGCCAGCGTTTGAAATAAACTAATGTTTGATGATCTAAACTAAGGCTGCACGATATTGGGGAAAAAACGGACTTTGCGATATTTTACCGATTTAATTTGTATTGTATATAGTGTCGATTTAAAGCTGCTGTCCGTAACTTTTTTCAAGTTAAAAATAATCCAAAATAATTATTTAAAAAAAAACATATTCAGCCAGTGTTCAAAACTATCTGCTTGCCGTAGCTCGATTCAAAACGGTTAGCTTGTAATAATGATTTTATTTCCAGTGGTACTGGTGGGTTTCCGCGGGAAATTCGAGCATGTCTTTGCGTCATTACGTCACATCCGTACACATAAAGAAGGAGTTTCGGCTAGCTATACTGCGCGTGAGGATGTTGACGTTGGGGAGAGTAGAGATCCCTTTTCTCGCAGCACTTTACATAATTAAACTTATGGCGGATCCAGAAAGATCCAAACGACAATCATCAGTGTCAACTGGAGATTCACCCGTTATAAAACCCAAAAGACTTCGTACTTCGGATTTAAAGTGGCTAGAGAAAGACAGCAACCGTCTCATGTGAACACAAGGAACATAGGCAGGGCGTTTGGTGCGTGAACTCCGTGTTTTGAAGGGGTTCAAAACGGAAGAAGAGACGCTTTTTTCTGCTGGACAAGTAAGACATTTCAATAGTTCAATCGTGTAACAGTACCACACACTAGGGGTGTAACGGTACATGTATTCGTATTGAACCGTTTCGGTTCGAGGCTTCCGGTTCGGTACGCATACAAACCGAACGATTCCTTGGACCATTTTTCTTGCCGACAAAATTCGCGGTGGCGCGATCACCACAACATTGCGCAACATCAAATGGCAAACGTAATGAAAGCGGAACGAAACTGCGCTACTCATTATATTGTGCTTCACGGATCGTTTGACCAGCAACATCTGTGCAGCGCGAGCCGATCTCGATCAAGCGACACTGTCACTACACAGCGCTAAGAGATCCAGTGAAGAAAACATTTGAATTCGCCACTGAAGTAATAACATCGCTGCGAGATCTAGTGAGAAGCATTCACATTTCTCCGTTATTAACCGTAGATCTCTATTAGATCAAACAGCGCTGACGTGGAAACCAGGAGAAACATTGTGCCGTGAATGAACTGTAATGCTTTACGTCCACAGACCAGCAACACTCACCATGGATTTAAAGACCCACTCCGATGAAAATAATGTTTTTCTAGGTGTTAACATGTTCTTGTGGCATTTTTCTTATGTTAGAGGACATATCTTGAGAAAAATAAGCTCAAAGTTGTATTTCTGAGTATTTCTACATTCAAATGGCTGTGAATCAGTAGCAGACGCTAAAATGCCGTTTAAAATAGACTGGAGTTGTGACGTAGTAACTCCACTGGGCGGGGCCACAAGCTTGTTAAAATTAATCGAAAGTGCCCCTCTCAAACAAATATCAATGATAATATTGTTTTCAATAAAACAAAATGCATTTGATTATAATTAACATGACAATGTGACAAAATTCACGTTTACTTGTATGTTTCTGTCGGTTTGAGCTGTGACTCGTTGCTATGGGTTGC
Source organism: Rhinichthys klamathensis goyatoka (assembly GCF_029890125.1). Taxonomy (NCBI): domain Eukaryota; kingdom Metazoa; phylum Chordata; class Actinopteri; order Cypriniformes; family Leuciscidae; genus Rhinichthys; species Rhinichthys klamathensis. The sequence continues at coordinate 88,138 of NW_026606734.1, forward strand.
GTCACTTGCGTGTCTTGCATCGGACTCGACTGAAGGGGTCAGTCTCCGTTTTCGAGGCCGAGGGTCAGTAATATGGACGGCAGGAGCGCATAATCGTTGCAAAAGTTATGCGTTTTAAAACGAAAACGCACTGTACGGCTGGATAGCTCCAATATTGCTCTCAATTTTTGTTGCACCGGTAATGACAGGTTGGGGGTGTAAGCTAGCGGGAGAGACAGAGCTCTCAGCAACGGGGAGGGGGAGGGTCATCTCCGTGCCAACGGCTCCGCCCACAACGCAGAGGCGAATTGCTAATGAGCTACTGCCGCTCTGCTGAAGCAAAGTCCCAGAAAACGGCACAGGTTTTGTGAGTTTGGCTAAAAATGGCATAATCATAATTTAAAGACCACTGGGAATGTTTACAAATAGCTCAAAATATGATCGGAGTGGGACTTTAATATAGTAGGCTAACACTAACTGTAACCAGTTTGGCTGGAATAGTGAACTGCTTTCAAGTACTTCACACATCTTTTTCCAGCTCTTCAAAACTCAAACAATATATAAATAAATAAATATATATATATATTTAAATGTTATTTTTAATGTGATGACCAAAACATTATTTGTTCATCCTTCAAAGATAACCCCCATTTATAAACCTGAAAGTTTCAAGATGTAGGAAAACTCAGTTATTTAAAAATATTTTTTCTTTCAACAAAAAGAAATTTCTCTGGCATTTCTTTCTTTTTGCTGTATCGAAAACGTACCGAACCGTGACTTTAAAACCGAGGTACGTACCGAACCGTGATTTTTGTGTACCGTTACACCCCTACCACACACAGTTATGGAGTTTCCTTTGTTGTGCCTTTCTCGTTTAGCTATTATGGAGAATATGAATTCTGAACTACAGGTAACCATAAAACACATTAAATGTAGTCACGCAAAGCTGATGTTGTTAACATTAACAATTTGAGAACAAAGTATAATTTGCACGGTTCGACATGATAAGCGATCGTTATATTTAATCAGCGCGATTTACTGCAGTGCAATCTATGCATTTTCCCCGTAGTTGATCTGAACAAAAGTGAATGTTACTTACTTGTTCAGATGACATTTTCCAGTGAAAATTCTTATGTTGGTCATCCTGTACTTCCAAAAAGTAGAATGTGTGATTCTGAATGCCAGTATCCACACCGGCGCTGTGACCGACAGCCGCGACGCGCACTCTCCTCACAACATTGTGTTCATCTGCGCTAGGGCTGCACGATTTGGGCCAAAATGATAATCACGATTATTTTGATCAATATTGCGATCACGATTAATTATCACGGTTATTTGTTGATTTTAACCAAAACAAATTTTATTGCCACATAGGCTAATTATAACTGCTTTCACATCCATATTGTGCTACATTTCTGCTAATGTATGTGTATCTAAATAAAATAGGTCCTCTTATTCACCAAAATTCAGTGCATCTCCTTAAAGAATAAAGAAAACAATAAAGAAAATGTAGCAAAACTTCAACAGGGCACTATTTTACATTTTACATTGTGTAAATCTATTTTAGGAAGCAAAATATAAACTTGCATTGTACCTGCATAATGGATGTGAATAAAACACGCAAAATATACAATCAATAAAAAAACAAATATTCCATAACAGAATGTAACCAAATGAGAACATTTCAAGGCAGAACTGCACTATGGAAGTTCGATTAATGGATGAAATTCAGAGTCATTGTTATTTGACGCTTAATAAATGTAAAATGTTGTGGTAGGCCTACAGTGTCAGTGATTAGTTGTGAAGTCTTACTGCATAAATTTAATCTATTTAATTCTCCATGTGAAAGTTTATGTGCTCAAATTATTTCTATTTGTTAAACAATAGGTCAAAACAAGACGTTTGTAGGACTGATTATTGGAGTCCATTAATCGAACTTCCATGCCTCTTATGTAAGGGTTAATGCCCGACGAGGTGTCCGTTGTCAGGTTTTAATGGACGACGGCGAGGTGTAAACCGGCCGACGCGCAGCGGAGGACAACGGTCCTGACAACGGTCACCTCGAAGGGCATTAACCCGCTTATACCATGGTCACTTGCCAAATAAAACATTTTTAAAACATTAGTTTATATTTTAATTAGGCTAAATCTAGTTTTTTCAAATAATAACTTGCCTGACGATTTATTTAGCAACTTGAGATATTTATAGTCCGCTCAGCTTGTAGAACCCTTCAGGTTCAAAAATGCATTTTTTTTTTCATGAAACACAAAGGTAGGCATAGTTATTTTTTTATTGCACATAAAACACTTTGTGTTACACTAGTCTACACTAACCACAGCCTCCGAAGCACTGCTGTAGGTCGACTCTCCGATGCTGGACTGGAGAGCCGTCAAATAAAGTCGGTGACAGGCCATCGATGCGAGAGCAGTCTGCGGGCTTACTGGGCTCCGTCAGTCCGTGAGAGACTGAAGATGAAATAACGAACGAAGTCGCTCATTGTAGTAGGCTATGTAATATCTAACTAACGTTGACTGCCTGTTGCTATGGTTACTCACACAGCTGTTGTAGGCAGCGCATTTATTTATTAATTTCGAATGGTAAACAGGCAGTTTCACCAGAACTACTTTAGGTGTCCTCTATCACTTTTTAACGGACACCCTGCAGCCAATCAGAATCGAGTATTCACCCAGACCATGGTATAAATAGTAAATATATATATGTAGTATGTACCAATTTACTAATGCAATTTACTAATGCTCACACTCGGTCTCTCACGCGCACTGTCACTCAGTCTCTCTCGCGCGCGACACAATCGGTAGGCGCGCGCTGTTGCTCGCACGCAGACACACTCGCGGTCTCTCTCGTGCACTGTCGCTCGCACGCAGACCGTAGGTCTCTCTCGCGCACCTGGGCTCATGGAGGCACGTGATCAGACACTGGTTTACGGTGCGCTAGATTGGCAAAAAAAAAGCTTTCTGTGAACTGAATGACGCATTTAAAATATCGCTCGATCACGCGAATTTGATCGTGGGAAGCCAAAATCGTGATCGTGATTAAAATTCGATTAATCGTGCAGCCCTAATCTGCGCTGTTTCATGCCGATGTACAACTCACGTAAAATTAATAATTCCGCGAATGACTGCAATTGCAGACTTCAAACAGAGATGGCGACAAAGAGGAAAAGCTACGGACTGCAGCTTTAATAAAAATTCGATTTAGATTATATTTTTAACATGATTATATGAGCATATTGGGCCATCCTTGATGCATGTTTACTCTTTTCTTCTAGAACTAGCATGCTCCGTCTGTTGATGAATATAATAATTGTGCACAGCTTCATTTTCACTTTATTATCTAGGTGTTAAAGCTGGATAAATTGAGAAGCACAATTTTTTGTTTTCAAATAGAGATCATAATTCTCCAATGATTCTGAACAGACAACTAAACAAAAATAGCATGTCATTTACTAGAGGTTCTGACAAAATATTAATTGCTGCAGTCTATTTAAAAGTGTTTCATTTTAATTATTGGAAAAATTGGGGTGAGTGAATGATTCAATGATTCTTTATGATTCGCTCATAAAGACTTCACTTGTTTCATTACTGGATGAATCAGCATTTCTGAACGAATCTCTCGAATGAATGAATGATTCAATGACAAATACATTTTTTGTCACTTATCGCCACCTACTGGTGTAACAATCTAATTGATACAATCGTTATTTGAAGCGGCAAGTTACTTTCAAACGGTTATTTACTCTATATTAATGAATCGGTGTTTGTATCCGAACTTTTATCCCAGTACTTCTGTGATAATTTGAATGATTGCAAGACAGAAATAATGATTCTGTGTGGGTGTTTGAATGGAGATCGCGATCTTTTAACGATTAATCGTGCAGCTCTACTGAGTGCTGTGGATTGTTATCCGCCCACTTAGTGTCATGTAGAATAAGTATAGTATGAAGACTAGGGCTGTCACTTTACGTTTGAAAATCGATTGCACAATCGATCGGACCAACCAACACAAGTATCGAAAACGAAAATAGCGAATCGATTTTAATTTTATTTATTTTTTAACCAAAAATGTGTTTTAGGCGGACAGATCAACACAGGACACAGAACATGTCGGATGCTGGAAAATAACAATGTCTTTTCTGTTCACCAAATGCTTTTTAATATTCGCTATTACTTCACTGCAAGTGAACAAGCGCGCCGTTATTTGTTGCGAAGTGACGTGTGTGTGTGTGTGTGTGTGTGTTCAAGTAAGCCAGAAATGCGCAGATTCTGTGCAATACACTGTATTTAATATATCATGAGGACTCGGTATTTGCGCTAAATCCGCGCAGATTTTGCTTACACGAACTTCCCCAGCAAAGTGAGTAAACACAGAAACACGCCAGATTGGCTCGTGATTTGACAGCGTTTCCCGCCAAAGTTCATCTTTACGTCCGGGCGGGTTGAGGGAGTTAATCTCCATCACTGAATGTTGCGCTCCTGTTTGTCATTGTGACGAAACTTCACGCCTATAAATCATCAGAAATATTGCTGACTTGTGCGTCTCAAGCGCCTCTTTACGCTCGTCCTAATGCCTGTTAGGTGTCCGTGGATTTGCCTGTATTTGGTGTTGAAAATGGAAACGTCTTTAAACATGGAAAATCGATTCAGTGAACACTTGTGTCTCAAAAACCGAACAGGATTTTTTCACAAAAGTGACAGCCCTAATGAAGACACTGGCGAGCCGTAATCTCTGACGGGACGATCTCAGAGCTTTATACACAATCATCCGCTGGGAAATCTCCAAAATACCACGATCAAGCCGTTCCGAGAGGAGAGGGAGATTTGAGACGGATGTAATGGAGAGAAATGAGGAATCGGAGCGGCCAGTCTTCATTTTGTTTACAGACGGAAATGAATAAAATAATAATCAATGCAATTGTAATTTTAAAATAATGTATCTTTTTTCATTTATAGTCACTGCGCTTGTGTAACGTTTGTCTGTCAGCATGAAGTCTGCGGCGGTGGCAAGAAAACCCTTAGTGATAATACTCTCACAACTGTAACTGAAGGTTTTCTGAACTCTAAGTGTTTGTTGCAACTGGACGCTGGTCATTTGTGCAGTTTTTCTCTGCCCACGTAGACAGAAAGAGCTCATCTGATGGCCGTTTAAATGACCAGTTGCCATTTATCTACTACTTTAGTGTCTCAAACAAATCTTTCAAAGATCTGTCATGAACTTCACAAATGTGATCCTCCTCCTGTTGTGGTGAAAGTCTAGTTATGCCTTTTGTGATGTTGGTCACATAAACCCTATACGTTTTCATGGAGCTCGCCAGTTTATATTTTAACTTTGCTGTATTTCAAAGTGTTAAGCCCCGTTCACACTACACGCGACCAAGCGGCGTGATGCCATTCATTTCAATGGTAAGCGGGCGATTTCCGGCGACAGCGACCGTTGGCGACCGGATGGGGCGTGTCTGGCGACGCGACAAAGTTGAGATCTGTTTAACTTTATGCAAATGAGTAGCGACTTTCGGGAGCGACAACCAATAGGAGCGGAGCGCGTATGATCCTTCTCCACATCATTGGATGTCATTCATAAAGGCAACCAGTAGTGGGAACTCCCACTAGCGACTCCATCGCCAGCCACTGGCGACATGCAGCGACAAAGTCGCTTGTAGTGTGAACGGGGCTTTAAAGTGCTTGAAAATTTGCCTAGAAAACCAATTGGGATCGATTTGACATCAACACAATTTATGCAACAATAATTTGTGCAACCAAACACATCTGTCGAAAGTGCACATTGACCCTAAATGAGAAAAAGTAATGAATTGTTGGTTAAAAATCGTTGTGGGTCAAATTGACGTGCAACACAATAGAAGTGTTTTAATGACTATGAAGTATGAAATGTGCAGGAGGATCATGTTATGCATATTTGTTTAAAGATCGTTCTGTGCGTATATCATTGCATCAAAAAAATCACTTTTCTTTGTGTTACTTTCACCAGACGAACCTGACAGACGACATCAGACATTCGATTCTGATTCACTCCGAGCCGTTTAGCAGCAGCATGAGAGAAGTGTTCAAGTGCAGGGGATTGTGGGTACACTGAATAAAACGCTGGCGTAGAAACTATTTTCCCTCAGTAAATGCTAGCAGATTTCACAATTAAATGCAAAGAAACAGCAAATAAAACATTGAATTAAACTTGAAAGACTGAAATAGTGTTTTCTCCAATAATTTGTTTTATTTACAACATTTAAATTTTTTTTTTTTTTTTTTTTTTTACTGTAGTTGTGTATCCTCTGCAGATTGAGCTGATGAGATGCAACGAGGGATGAATTAGTGTGAAATTTCCCCGAGATCTGTAATTGAATAACAGTCATTCTGTCATGTGCTTCAGTCTCAAGTGGACCTTAATATTAACTGCAACAGCCATTACCATAATCATGCATGATTCTTCTGGATAGATTTACACAAGGAAGAGCGTCTGGAGCTGTTTTGTGTCCGCTGTCTCCTTCACAGGGACACACACACACACACCACAAGCTAATGATGAGCTGTCAGTGTTTCTGCTCCGTCAGCTCAGAGAAGTGTGTGTGCCGTTGGCCATCAGTGCTGGATCTGTGTCACATCTCCCAGCGTATAACCTCTGATGAGCGGCAGTGTTGATCCACACGTGTAGACCGAGAAACTCTGCGGACCAATTCAGAACCAGGGGTTTCTTGGTCAAAAATGGTCTTCGCTGGTGGCGACACGTTCATCCACACACACACACACACACACACAGTACAAAGTACACCCATGTGAACTATATGACGTAGTCAATCATTTAATCCCTTACACTCATCTTTGATTACATATTTAAACGTTTTGCCTTGAAAAAAAATCTCCATGCTGTAAAATATCTTGAATGTAACTGGACACCCTCGCCTCATTTACTATGCGCGGTTCTATGAATATGCAAATGAGCCCCGCCTCCACTCACTCCCTCAGCTCAGAGATCCACTGGTTGACGATCACACGTTGATCTGATTGGTTACAAGGTCGTTTGTGACGTCAGAAACACCAGCGATTTCAAAGTATCTGTGAATATGATAGACGGCATAGTTCATATCGTTCGTCATGGAGGCCAGACTTTCTGAATACTGAATATGTGTGAATATGCAAATGTGGGAGGTCAAATATTAATGAGCCCATGGTTTCGACATCAAACATGGGAAGCGGATGCTTTAACGCACTGTATCGTGTCTCGTCTGGTGCTGTGAATGCTGATTGGCCGAGCACTTGAATGATTCGTTTGCATATATCTGAACATATACACACACGACACGTGTTCTGCTTATCGTTGGAGTCGGATCTGTGTGTGGATCGTGAAACGTGAAGCCATGAGGAAGACAACATGCTTTCTCTGAACCGGTTTTATTTGTGCACCGGCTGTCTCTCTGAAGAGTGTGTTAGTGTTGTGTTTCAGGGCCGGGTGTGTTTTCATAAAGCGCCCGTGAAACGGACACCGTTTGTGTCTAATATCATTAAAGGGGAAGTGTTGAGTCGTCTTCAGTGAGAGGATGGCAGGAGTTTTACTAAGTTTGATTGGATAATCCAAGAATAGCTTGTATGTACGTACTTGTGTTTGCAAATCATTTGAATTCTTTATTAAGGATATTTTGAGATAATGTGCATCTGGCAATAACTGTTCACACAGACTAAAAGTCGTATTAATGGGTGATGCACATAATAGATAATGTAATAGTAATTATTGTGTTAAAAAAAGTTGATTTTCAGCACTAATTTCAATAATTGGCATCAATGTTTGCCTTACATTTTTTAATAATAATAAAAATAAGAATAATAATTTTATTATGATTGCATAATATTAATTTTCATTGTTAATTTTGTTTTATTTTGTGTCACCTCCAACTGTGCAATATGTTACTGTTATTTATTCCCATACTTATTTGTATATTTGTGTTTATAGACTGATTATCATTAATATTGTAATTAATTTTACTCTATCCTATTCCTATATTTTGTATTTTACTTTTATATTTTACTTGAGCTGCTGTAATAAATGAATTTCCCCAGTGTGGATTAATAAAGTCTAATTAATCTAATCTAATCTAATATATTAATATAATTTTTATTTTATTTTTTATTATTAGTAGTAATAGTAGTATATTAATATAACATATTTGTTATTCATTTTTATCGATTATTGGTATTTTTAATGATGATAATATTATTTTTAATATTTATTAATAGATCATTTGTGTTTTTATCATATTGCTTTTGTCAGCACTTTTGATGAGTAAAGTGTTTCTGCGTGTCACAGACACGTTATGACGGTTAAGAGTGAAGTGAGTCTCCAGTGTGTTGTTGTTTTATTTCCTCACGTGTGTGTGTGTGTGTGTGAGATGAGTCATTATTCGAGAACAACACAGATGTGTAACGAGGAGTGTGAGAGTTGATCATCCACTGGTGAGGGTCATTAGATGATCTCGAGCGAGGTCAGGGTCAGACAGGTAAATGCTGTCTTTGTGCAGAGGGTGTGTGTGTGTGTGTGTGTGTGTGATTATGAGTCACAGTCGAGTCCTTCTCTAAACCTGCTGCAGTCACACCAGGGAATTCCAGGCATCTCTGGAACGCTGGGAGGCTCTCACACACACACACACACACACACACACACACACACACACACACACACACACACTCACCCTATACGCAAGTACACAGACCAATGCATTGCAAGTGTGTGTTCTCGTTGCTCATGCATGTGTACGTGTTGTGATTCTGCTTGATATAAACGTGTGGCCAGTCTGACTGAGAACTCCCTCGGGCCACTTCTCCTCATGACAGAGTTGTGTGTTTCCTTCATAACCGTCAGTGGTTGTACTTACATCTGTCACGTCATGTATTATTTAGCATGTGTGACTGTGAGCATCAGCAGAAAAAAGCAGAAGTGTGTGAAGGAAACAGAACCAGAACTAGAATATGTTGTTTAGCTGCAGAAATGCAAGACTTCGTTAATCAGGGCTCTGTGAAATACATTGTTCAAACTCTATTATTTCCCTAAAATGTAGTTTTTCCATTTACATTTTTTTTTTAAATCACGAAACATAAAATTATTAAAAGTTGAACAAAAATAACTTTTTATGGATCTTATGAAATCCATTTTATTTTCAAATTCCATGTTTTCCGTACAAAATTTTCTACCGTTTTAAAGGTTTAATTAAATTTTAATAATCAAAGCATGCATTTGAAGTCATACAACTTTTTAATTCATAAAGCTGTAATATTCACAGACACCATTTGATAAAATGAAATTTAATTGTAAAGCCTTACTTTTTATTCATTCAGCCAAAAATGCCAAATCTAGTGGCATTCCGTTATACTAATTAATATAATTAAAATAAATAATGATTTTACAGAGTTCTGTAGTTTTCTACTTCTTGGAAATCAAAGGGCATATATAAACTTTTAAACATGAGTTCATGATCACATAAATGTGGCCAGTGTTGCATTTTTGTTGTCTTATTTAGTTGTTTTGTCATGTAAACTACTACTATGGTTAAGTTGAGTTATCTCTGTGTCTGGAGTGAGTTTTGTATGAATCTCTATTTCCTTATTCTCACGCGTGTCGTCACTGAAGGGTGAAAGTGTGTGTGAAATCAGAATCAGATCAGATAGTGTGTGTTTGGATTCCTGACACACCCATGATTCAATCTCAACTCATGTGTGCTCAAGATTGTGTGTGTGTGTGTGTGTGTGTGTGTGTGTGTGTGTGCACAGCACTCTGTTTGTAGAGCAGTAGAAAAAACGGGCTTAGCTGTGTCAATGACCTCGCACGGCCAAAGAACACACACACTGTGTACGTTTTGTCCCTCTAGTGGTTAAAGCACAAATCTGCATGCATTTTGTAGAAGAACATTGTTTTGGTTTTGCGGATGAATATGATTATCCTGCTGCTCATAACACATTCACTACTATAACCAGAAAGGTTCTCAAGCTTTAGACGTTACTGTAGCTTTTACCCATTAATACTGTAGACACAATACTTTCTTGAAATTATATTTAACCATAATGAAATGATCTTCACAACAGGTAAAGCCCCGTTCACACTACAAGCGGGTGTCGCTGCCGGTCGCCAGTGGCTGCGCTGGAGGGCGTTCCCACCACTGGTTGCCTAGTAATGTTTGTGAGTGACATTCACGGATGTTACTCTGTTAGACAACAAATACGTTTTCTTGCCGCTACAAACAAGGAAAAGTCTAAATATAAATGGAATCAGTACATAAAACACATAGGGATGGGACGATACACTTAAACTCACGATACGATGCACCTCGATATGCCAGGGTCACGATACGATACGTCACGATACGATATCAAAAAAGGAAAAAATATTACTGTATAACAACAACTTATTTATTTTTGTACGGAATGACATGGAATGACAGCATGGCATAGCTTACACACAGTCTTATGGTGTGTTCACACACCGAACTAGTGTTGTTTTTGGCGGCCTGTTTTAATTTTAGTTTTAGTCTAGTCTTTGTGTCAAGCTGTCATTTTAGTTTTTATTAGTTTTAGTAGGGGTGACCCCGAATAGTCGAAGATTCGATGCTTCGATAGGAGGAGCCTGATTCGACTACCAATCTCACGGTCGAATCTTCGCAGATGTGTTATTAAACGAGGATTATGTCATTTTGGCTATATGATTGTGCTCAATGTCTGATTTCACATAGAACTACTGGTTTTCTGTCAATACCTTAATATACAGCCTATTATGATAATGCTGTCAATAAAAATGTGCAAAGAAAGAAGCTTTTAATAAATATTTTTTAACGTGCGTGCAGCGTGAATAAATCTAAACACCCCGTGACAGATTTAAGTTTCACTTTCGATCCGTGACCGACAGAGGAGCGTCTTGTCGGCAGGGATTTAAATCTTTAAAAATGTCTGGGATAAGACAATCTAAAGATGCACACCATCAGAAAGGATATTCTCCAAGGCTGGATTTAGCATCAGGAAAACCATGATCGCACTTCTGCCGGCCAACGTTAACAGGTTGGTTTTCCTCGGGACGTTCTAAAACGCTTAAAAGCTTTTAAAACGCTTACATGGCACTTTTACGTGCTTAATGTATGTACACAGTAGGCTACACACCTTAAGAAACCGTTCTATGTGCAGATAAGCAGATGAACCCAGAAAATGAACGCAACGCGTTTCTCAGATAGAAAGTCACGTAAAGCTTTTTCTTTAACGGTTTTCTATGGGAGGAAAATGCTTAACGTAGTCGTAGCCTATAATAAAACGCGTTGCGTTCATATTCTGGGCTCATCTGCTTTTCTGTAGGGTAGGCTATATGCTTTATTGATAAGGTGTGTACAGAATTTGATCTTTTAATTAATATAACAGTTTTAGGACAAAGCCGTTAAGCGTTTTTCACGTTAAGCATTTTAGAATGTATTTTATCCGCGCACACAATTTGAAAAGACTCAAACGGACACAGGCCGAGTGAAAGACTGGATTTAGTTTTTTCGATCAGGTATGGGTACAAGTGATTTCAAAACATTTCAGCCGGTTCTAATTTGATTTTTGGATAGGCCTACTGTGAACACGTTTAGCTAAAAAGACTACCGCTCCAGTTTAGCGTTTATTGTTGTTTCTGCAGTTAAAAAGACAAAGTTGACAATACTGGCCATACTTTCGTTATTTTCAATAATGTCTTTATTTTTATTTTATTAATTGATCACTCAGGGTGATCTATTGAACTATTTGTGACTTGTGTTTTGAATATTTGTTCCCCTGCACTTTAGGCATTTGCACACATTTGTTCTGCTTCTTGTGACTTGATTCTGACTTATTTCGTTTTGTATTTTTATTTA